>NW_028294871.1:0-120143 GCF_964341445.2 Mesoplodon mirus | reverse complement strand
CTGTGCCTTTACTGCTGGCACATCCGTGCAGTTAAAGCAAACGGACGTTTCCACTCCGGCGGCTCCAACGCCACACAAGAGCTGGGCGGCACACAGTGCCCTCTCACAAAACTTACAACGAACGTGAGTGCGCAATGAGTCCTGCGATACCTTACAGAGTTGACGCTCCCCTTTACCGCCTGCTTCCTCACTAGGGCGGCACGCTTCACTTTACTACTGGAAAACGCTGGACTTTGACTCGAGGCCACGGCTCACCTTTCTGTCGCCGGTAATCTCCGGAATGCTCTTGGAGACGCTCCCAGCAAGGAACTGAGACCAGCGAGCCTGATGCGAGTAAACTCGCACTTTTTCCCTGAGGCCTTCTGGAGCAAAGAAAAGACGGGCCCCAGGAGTGTGCCTCAGGCACCCTTCTAGCCGCATCTCATCCACCCGGGGGGAAATTTACGTTTGGGCAGGGTCGCCCTGTTTCAAACGTGAGCTCAGACAGTTATCCTCAGTAGTTTCTGACTACCTCAAGGAAACAGCGGGAGGAACAGGGCCTTTCCTCGGAGACACTTTCGGACACAGGGTCCCCTGCAGTGCATCCACTGCCTAGGTCGTGAAGTACCTGAGGCGGGCCTCAGTGCTCCGTCCCATACCTAGCTGTGTTAAGGGTGAAAGATGTACGTTTCTTCAGGCTGCACTCACAGCCTAGCTCGCGCTTCTGCGAGAGTGCCGTCCTGAGTGTTTCCCTGGACTGAGTCGTCAGCACGGGGTGTTTCTGAAGCACAGGTCCGTTTCAGTCAGTGAGGCCGATCGACTTGCAGGGAGGCTGCCCAGCGCTGCTCCCACGCGTCTCTGTTATGACTGGGACACTCTGCCTCGGCCCCCAGCAAGCAACACGTGGCCCTTGCTAGGAATGTGAAGAGTGGCTCCCACGGGCCTCCTTCCCCCCTGAGGTTCCTCAGAAGCGACCGGCCGCTCCTCCGGCACAGAGCAGTCACCATGCCAAAGTGGTGCACGGCCGCCTCTGCTCTGTGTCCCCGGAGGCATCGGGGAGTTCAGGCCATCCAGCGTGGCGCATGGATTCATGGCACCCCTGCACCCACAGCTCTGCTGGCGTGAAACACTAGCCCTTGCCTTGGGGCCTCGGGTCACCTTTCATTTGGCCGGAGCTGACTCTGCAGTGCAGTGGTATGAGTCCCTAGAAAGGCATTTGCCAGCACAGGATGGGCTTTGAGAGAAGGCAGCCTTGCTCGCCCACAGCGACTACCCTGCAGTGGAGAGACGTCGGGCCGCAAGCGCTGCTCAGGCAGCTTGGAAGGCCGAAACAAGTCGCTCGCACACGGGCAGAAGGCGTACTTTGCCATCAGTGTCCCACTTTCAGGCTTGATGACACAGCATGTTTATCTGAACGTTCTGTCTAGCTATCTAGTACAAGGGAACGAGGGCCCCCTTCTGGTAAGAAAGGTTTCCAGGTGGGGAGTGCCGTACGTGCAGGAGAGCGTTCCCCACGCTGTGCCAAGTTTGGTACTTGGTGACTCGGGGTGGTCCCGAACGTCCAGCATTGTCCCGGGGACAGCCGTCCAGCGTTTTCTTTTTCAGGCTGGACGTAAACAACTAGCTTCCAGGTGCCGAAGGGAGTCGTCCTTGAGGCGTCCCCTGGTTTCACTGGGGACGCACAGTGGTGTTTCTCAGAAGAGCCCAAATCGCTCCCTGGGGCACACCAGCATGGAATGTAAGGCTGCTCAGAACTGCGTTCCTGAGGCCGTTTGCAGGCTGAACAAACGGGAGGTGTCGAGCGAAGAGGGCAGCACTGTGCCTTTACTGCTGGCACATCCGTGCAGTTAAAGCAAACGGACGTTTCCACTCCGGCGGCTCCAACGCCACACAAGAGCTGGGCGGCACACAGTGCCCTCTCCCAAAACTTACAACGAACGTGAGTGCGCAATGAGTCCTGCGATACCTTACAGAGTTGACGCTCTCCTTTACCGCCTGCTTCCTCACTAGGGCGGCACGCTTCACTTTACTACTGGAAAACGCTGGACTTTGACTCGAGGCCACGGCTCACCTTTCTGTCGCCGGTAATCTCCGGAATGCTCTTGGAGACGCTCCCAGCAAGGAACTGAGACCAGCGAGCCTGATGCGAGTAAACTCGCACTTTTTCCCTGAGGCCTTCTGGAGCAAAGAAAAGACGGGCCCCAGGAGTGTGCCTCAGGCACCCTTCTAGCCGCATCTCATCCACCCGGGGGGAAAATTACGTTTGGGCAGGGTCGCCCTGTTTCAAACGTGAGCTCAGACAGTTATCCTCAGTAGTTTCTGACTACCTCAAGGAAACAGCGGGAGGAACAGGGCCTTTCCTCGGAGACACTTTCGGACACAGGGTCCCCTGCAGTGCATCCACTGCCTAGGTCGTGAAGTACCTGAGGCGGGCCTCAGTGCTCCGTCCCATACCTAGCTGTGTTAAGGGTGAAAGATGTACGTTTCTTCAGGCTGCACTCACAGCCTAGCTCGCGCTTCTGCGAGAGTGCCGTCCTGAGTGTTTCCCTGGACTGAGTCGTCAGCACGGGGTGTTTCTGAAGCACAGGTCCGTTTCAGTCAGTGAGGCCGATCGACTTGCAGGGAGGCTGCCCAGCGCTGCTCCCACGCGTCTCTGTTATGACTGGGACACTCTACCTCGGCCCCCAGCAAGCAACGCGTGGCCCTTGCGAGGAATGTGAAGAGTGGCTCCCACGGGCCTCCTTCCCCCCTGAGGTTCCTCAGAAGCGACCGGCCGCTCCTCCGGCACAGAGCAGTCACCATGCCAAAGTGGTGCACGGCCGCCTCTGCTCTGTGTCCCCGGAGGCATCGGGGAGTTCAGGCCATCCAGCGTGGCGCATGGATTCATGGCACCCCTGCACCCCCAGCTCTGCTGACGTGAAACACTAGCCCTTGCCTTGGGGCCTCAGGTCACCTTTCATTTGGCCGGAGCTGACTCTGCAGTGCAGTGGTATGAGTCCCTAGAAAGGCATTTGCCAGCACAGGATGGGCTTTGAGAGAAGGCAGCCTTGCTCGCCCACAGCGACTACCCTGCAGTGGAGAGACGTCGGGCCGCAAGCGCTGCTCAGGCAGCTTGGAAGGCCGAAACAAGTCGCTCGCACACGGGCAGAAGGCGTACTTTGCCATCAGTGTCCCACTTTCAGGCTTGATGACACAGCATGTTTATCTGAACGTTCTGTCTAGCTATCTAGTACAAGGGAACGAGGGCCCCCTTCTGGTAAGAAAGGTTTCCAGGTGGGGAGTGCCGTACGTGCAGGAGAGCGTTCCCCACGCTGTGCCAAGTTTGGTACTTGGTGACTCGGGGTGGTCCCGAACGTCCAGCATTGTCCCGGGGACAGCCGTCCAGCGTTTTCTTTTTCAGGCTGGACGTAAACAACTAGCTTCCAGGTGCCGAAGGGAGTCGTCCTTGAGGCGTCCCCTGGTTTCACTGGGGACGCACAGTGGTGTTTCTCAGAAGAGCCCAAATCGCTCCCTGGGGCACACCAGCATGGAATGTAAGGCTGCTCAGAACTGCGTTCCTGAGGCCGTTTGCAGGCTGAACAAACGGGAGGTGTCGAGCGAAGAGGGCAGCACTGTGCCTTTACTGCTGGCACATCCGTGCAGTTAAAGCAAACGGACGTTTCCACTCCGGCGGCTCCAACGCCACACAAGAGCTGGGCGGCACACAGTGCCCTCTCCCAAAACTTACAACGAACGTGAGTGCGCAATGAGTCCTGCGATACCTTACAGAGTTGACGCTCTCCTTTACCGCCTGCTTCCTCACTAGGGCGGCACGCTTCACTTTACTACTGGAAAACGCTGGACTTTGACTCGAGGCCACGGCTCACCTTTCTGTCGCCGGTAATCTCCGGAATGCACTTGGAGACGCTCCCAGCAAGGAACTGAGACCAGCGAGCCTGATGCGAGTAAACTCGCACTTTTTCCCTGAGGCCTTCTGGAGCAAAGAAAAGACGGGCCCCAGGAGTGTGCCTCAGGCACCCTTCTAGCCGCATCTCATCCACCCGGGGGGAAATTTACGTTTGGGCAGGGTCGCCCTGTTTCAAACGTGAGCTCAGACAGTTATCCTCAGTAGTTTCTGACTACCTCAAGGAAACAGCGGGAGGAACAGGGCCTTTCCTCGGAGACACTTTCGGACACAGGGTCCCCTGCAGTGCATCCACTGCCTAGGTCGTGAAGTACCTGAGGCGGGCCTCAGTGCTCCGTCCCATACCTAGCTGTGTTAAGGGTGAAAGATGTACGTTTCTTCAGGCTGCACTCACAGCCTAGCTCGCGCTTCTGCGAGAGTGCCGTCCTGAGTGTTTCCCTGGACTGAGTCGTCAGCACGGGGTGTTTCTGAAGCACAGGTCCGTTTCAGTCAGTGAGGCCGATCGACTTGCAGGGAGGCTGCCCAGCGCTGCTCCCACGCGTCTCTGTTATGACTGGGACACTCTACCTCGGCCCCCAGCAAGCAACGCGTGGCCCTTGCTAGGAATGTGAAGAGTGGCTCCCACGGGCCTCCTTTCCCCCTGAGGTTCCTCAGAAGCGACCGGCCGCTCCTCCGGCACAGAGCAGTCACCATGCCAAAGTGGTGCACGGCCGCCTCTGCTCTGTGTCCCCGGAGGCATCGGGGAGTTCAGGCCATCCAGCGTGGCGCATGGATTCATGGCACCCCTGCACCCCCAGCTCTGCTGAGGTGAAACACTAGCCCTTGCCTTGGGGCCTCAGGTCACCTTTCATTTGGCCGGAGCTGACTCTGCAGTGCAGTGGTATGAGTCCGTAGAAAGGCATTTGCCAGCACAGGATGGGCTTTGAGAGAAGGCAGCCTTGCTCGCCCACAGCGACTACCCTGCGGTGGAGAGACGTCGGGCCGCAAGCGCTGCTCAGGCAGCTTGGAAGGCCGAAACAAGTCGCTCGCACACGGGCAGAAGGCGTACTTTGCCATCAGTGTCCCACTTTCAGGCTTGATGACACAGCATGTTTATCTGAACGTTCTGTCTAGCTATCTAGTACAAGGGAACGAGGGCCCCCTTCTGGTAAGAAAGGTTTCCCGGTGGGGGGTGCCGTACGTGCAGGAGAGCGTTCCCCACGCTGTGCCAAGTTTGGTACTTGGTGACTCGGGGTGGTCCCGAACGTCCAGCATTGTCCCGGGGACAGCCGTCCAGCGTTTTCTTTTTCAGGCTGGACGTAAACAACTAGCTTCCAGGTGCCGAAGGGAGTCGTCCATGAGGCGTCCCCTGGTTTCACTGGGGACGCACAGTGGTGTTTCTCAGAAGAGCCCAAATCGCTCCCTGGGGCACACCAGCATGGAATGTAAGGCTGCTCAGAACTGCGTTCCTGAGGCCGTTTGCAGGCTGAACAAACGGGAGGTGTCGAGCGAAGAGGGCAGCACTGTGCCTTTACTGCTGGCACATCCGTGCAGTTAAAGCAAACGGACGTTTCCACTCCGGCGGCTCAAACGCCACACAAGAGCTGGGCGGCACACAGTGCCCTCTCCCAAAACTTACAACGAACGTGAGTGCGCAATGAGTCCTGCGATACCTTACAGAGTTGACGCTCTCCTTTACCGCCTGCTTCCTCACTAGGGCGGCACGCTTCACTTTACTACTGGAAAACGCTGGATTTTGACTCGAGGCCACGGCTCACCTTTCTGTCGCCGGTAATCTCCGGAATGCTCTTGGAGACGCTCCCAGCAAGGAACTGAGACCAGCGAGCCTGATGCGAGTAAACTCGCACTTTTTCCCTGAGGCCTTCTGGAGCAAAGAAAAGACGGGCCCCAGGAGTGTGCCTCAGGCACCCTTCTCGCCGCATCTCATCCACCCGGGGGGGGAAATTACGTTTGGGCAGGGTCGCCCTGTTTCAAACGTGAGCTCAGACAGTTATCCTCAGTAGTTTTCTGACTACCTCAAGGAAACAGCGGGAGGAACAGGGCCTTTCCTCGGAGACACTTTCGGACACAGGGTCCCCTGCAGTGCATCCACTGCCTAGGTCGTGAAGTACCTGAGGCGGGCCTCAGTGCTCCGTCCCATACCTAGCTGTGTTAAGGGTGAAAGATGTACGTTTCTTCCGGCTGCACTCACAGCCTAGCTCGCGCTTCTGCGAGAGTGCCGTCCTGAGCGTTTCCCTGGACTGAGTCGTCAGCACGGGGTGTTTCTGAAGCACAGGTCCGTTTCAGTCAGTGAGGCCGATCGACTTGCAGGGAGGCTGCCCAGCGCTGCTCCCACGCGTCTCTGTTATGACTGGGACACTCTACCTCGGCCCCCAGCAAGCAACGCGTGGCCCTTGCTAGGAATGTGAAGAGTGGCTCCCACGGGCCTCCTTTCCCCCTGAGGTTCCTCAGAAGCGACCGGCCGCTCCTCCGGCACAGAGCAGTCACCATGCCAAAGTGGTGCACGGCCGCCTCTGCTCTGTGTCCCCGGAGGCATCGGGGAGTTCAGGCCATCCAGCGTGGCGCATGGATTCATGGCACCCCTGCACCCCCAGCTCTGCTGAGGTGAAACACTAGCCCTTGCCTTGGGGCCTCAGGTCACCTTTCATTTGGCCGGAGCTGACTCTGCAGTGCAGTGGTATGAGTCCCTAGAAAGGCATTTGCCAGCACAGGATGGGCTTTGAGAGAAGGCAGCCTTGCTCGCCCACAGCGACTACCCTGCGGTGGAGAGACGTCGGGCCGCAAGCGCTGCTCAGGCAGCTTGGAAGGCCGAAACAAGTCGCTCGCACACGGGCAGAAGGCGTACTTTGCCATCAGTGTCCCACTTTCAGGCTTGATGACACAGCATGTTTATCTGAACGTTCTGTCTAGCTATCTAGTACAAGGGAACGAGGGCCCCCTTCTGGTAAGAAAGGTTTCCCGGTGGGGGGTGCCGTACGTGCAGGAGAGCGTTCCCCACGCTGTGCCAAGTTTGGTACTTGGTGACTCGGGGTGGTCCCGAACGTCCAGCATTGTCCCGGGGACAGCCGTCCAGCGTTTTCTTTTTCAGGCTGGACGTAAACAACTAGCTTCCAGGTGCCGAAGGGAGTCGTCCTTGAGGCGTCCCCTGGTTTCACTGGGGACGCACAGTGGTGTTTCTCAGAAGAGCCCAAATCGCTCCCTGGGGCACACCAGCATGGAATGTAAGGCTGCTCAGAACTGCGTTCCTGAGGCCGTTTGCAGGCTGAACAAACGGGAGGTGTCGAGCGAAGAGGGCAGCACTGTGCCTTTACTGCTGGCACATCCGTGCAGTTAAAGCAAACGGACGTTTCCACTCCGGCGGCTCAAACGCCACACAAGAGCTGGGCGGCACACAGTGCCCTCTCCCAAAACTTACAACGAACGTGAGTGCGCAATGAGTCCTGCGATACCTTACAGAGTTGACGCTCTCCTTTACCGCCTGCTTCCTCACTAGGGCGGCACGCTTCACTTTACTACTGGAAAACGCTGGACTTTGACTCGAGGCCACGGCTCACCTTTCTGTCGCCGGTAATCTCCGGAGTGCTCTTGGAGACGCTCCCAGCAAGGAACTGAGACCAGCGAGCCTGATGCGAGTAAACTCGCACGTTTTCCCTGAGGCCTTCTGGAGCAAAGAAAAGACGGGCCCCAGGAGTGTGCCTCAGGCACCCTTCTCGCCGCATCTCATCCACCCGGGGGGGAAATTACGTTTGGGCAGGGTCGCCCTGTTTCAAACGTGAGCTCAGACAGTTATCCTCAGTAGTTTTCTGACTACCTCAAGGAAACAGCGGGAGGAACAGGGCCTTTCCTCGGAGACACTTTCGGACACAGGGTCCCCTGCAGTGCATCCACTGCCTAGGTCGTGAAGTACCTGAGGCGGGCCTCAGTGCTCCGTCCCATACCTAGCTGTGTTAAGGGTGAAAGATGTACGTTTCTTCCGGCTGCACTCACAGCCTAGCTCGCGCTTCTGCGAGAGTGCCGTCCTGAGCGTTTCCCTGGACTGAGTCGTCAGCACGGGGTGTTTCTGAAGCACAGGTCCGTTTCAGTCAGTGAGGCCGATCGACTTGCAGGGAGGCTGCCCAGCGCTGCTCCCACGCGTCTCTGTTATGACTGGGACACTCTACCTCGGCCCCCAGCAAGCAACGCGTGGCCCTTGCTAGGAATGTGAAGAGTGGCTCCCACGGGCCTCCTTTCCCCCTGAGGTTCCTCAGAAGCGACCGGCCGCTCCTCCGGCACAGAGCAGTCACCATGCCAAAGTGGTGCACGGCCGCCTCTGCTCTGTGTCCCCGGAGGCATCGGGGAGTTCAGGCCATCCAGCGTGGCGCATGGATTCATGGCACCCCTGCACCCCCAGCTCTGCTGACGTGAAACACTAGCCCTTGCCTTGGGGCCTCAGGTCACCTTTCATTTGGTCGGAGCTGACTCTGCAGTGCAGTGGTATGAGTCCCTAGAAAGGCATTTGCCAGCACAGGATGGGCTTTGAGAGAAGGCAGCCTTGCTCGCCCACAGCGACTACCCTGCGGTGGAGAGACGTCGGGCCGCAAGCGCTGCTCAGGCAGCTTGGAAGGCCGAAACAAGTCGCTCGCACACGGGCAGAAGGCGTACTTTGCCATCAGTGTCCCACTTTCAGGCTTGATGACACAGCATGTTTATCTGAACGTTCTGTCTAGCTATCTAGTACAAGGGAACGAGGGCCCCCTTCTGGTAAGAAAGGTTTCCCGGTGGGGGGTGCCGTACGTGCAGGAGAGCGTTCCCCACGCTGTGCCAAGTTTGGTACTTGGTGACTCGGGGTGGTCCCGAACGTCCAGCATTGTCCCGGGGACAGCCGTCCAGCGTTTTCTTTTTCAGGCTGGACGTAAACAACTAGCTTCCAGGTGCCGAAGGGAGTCGTCCTTGAGGCGTCCCCTGGTTTCACTGGGGACGCACAGTGGTGTTTCTCAGAAGAGCCCAAATCGCTCCCTGGGGCACACCAGCATGGAATGTAAGGCTGCTCAGAACTGCGTTCCTGAGGCCGTTTGCAGGCTGAACAAACGGGAGGTGTCGAGCGAAGAGGGCAGCACTGTGCCTTTACTGCTGGCACATCCGTGCAGTTAAAGCAAACGGACGTTTCCACTCCGGCGGCTCAAACGCCACACAAGAGCTGGGCGGCACACAGTGCCCTCTCCCAAAACTTACAACGAACGTGAGTGCGCAATGAGTCCTGGGATACCTTACAGAGTTGACGCTCTCCTTTACCGCCTGCTTCCTCACTAGGGCGGCACGCTTCACTTTACTACTGGAAAACGCTGGACTTTGACTCGAGGCCACGGCTCACCTTTCTGTCGCCGGTAATCTCCGGAGTGCTCTTGGAGACGCTCCCAGCAAGGAACTGAGACCAGCGAGCCTGATGCGAGTAAACTCGCACGTTTTCCCTGAGGCCTTCTGGAGCAAAGAAAAGACGGGCCCCAGGAGTGTGCCTCAGGCACCCTTCTCGCCGCATCTCATCCACCCGGGGGGGAAATTACGTTTGGGCAGGGTCGCCCTGTTTCAAACGTGAGCTCAGACAGTTATCCTCAGTAGTTTCTGACTACCTCAAGGACACAGCGGGAGGAACAGGGCCTTTCCTCGGAGACACTTTCGGACACAGGGTCCCCTGCAGTGCATCCACTGCCTAGGTCGTGAAGTACCTGAGGCGGGCCTCAGTGCTCCGTCCCATACCTAGCTGTGTTAAGGGTGAAAGATGTACGTTTCTTCCGGCTGCACTCACAGCCTAGCTCGCGCTTCTGCGAGAGTGCCGTCCTGAGCGTTTCCCTGGACTGAGTCGTCAGCACGGGGTGTTTCTGAAGCACAGGTCCGTTTCAGTCAGTGAGGCCGATCGACTTGCAGGGAGGCTGCCCAGCGCTGCTCCCACGCGTCTCTGTTATGACTGGGACACTCTACCTCGGCCCCCAGCAAGCAACGCGTGGCCCTTGCTAGGAATGTGAAGAGTGGCTCCCACGGGCCTCCTTTCCCCCTGAGGTTCCTCAGAAGCGACCGGCCGCTCCTCCGGCACAGAGCAGTCACCATGCCAAAGTGGTGCACGGCCGCCTCTGCTCTGTGTCCCCGGAGGCATCGGGGAGTTCAGGCCATCCAGCGTGGCGCATGGATTCATGGCACCCCTGCACCCCCAGCTCTGCTGAGGTGAAACACTAGCCCTTGCCTTGGGGCCTCAGGTCACCTTTCATTTGGCCGGAGCTGACTCTGCAGTGCAGTGGTATGAGTCCCTAGAAAGGCATTTGCCAGCACAGGATGGGCTTTGAGAGAAGGCAGCCTTGCTCGCCCACAGCGACTACCCTGCGGTGGAGAGACGTCGGGCCGCAAGCGCTGCTCAGGCAGCTTGGAAGGCCGAAACAAGTCGCTCGCACACGGGCAGAAGGCGTACTTTGCCATCAGTGTCCCACTTTCAGGCTTGATGACACAGCATGTTTATCTGAACGTTCTGTCTAGCTATCTAGTACAAGGGAACGAGGGCCCCCTTCTGGTAAGAAAGGTTTCCCGGTGGGGGGTGCCGTACGTGCAGGAGAGCGTTCCCCACGCTGTGCCAAGTTTGGTACTTGGTGACTCGGGGTGGTCCCGAACGTCCAGCATTGTCCCGGGGACAGCCGTCCAGCGTTTTCTTTTTCAGGCTGGACGTAAACAACTAGCTTCCAGGTGCCGAAGGGAGTCGTCCTTGAGGCGTCCCCTGGTTTCACTGGGGACGCACAGTGGTGTTTCTCAGAAGAGCCCAAATCGCTCCCTGGGGCACACCAGCATGGAATGTAAGGCTGCTCAGAACTGCGTTCCTGAGGCCGTTTGCAGGCTGAACAAACGGGAGGTGTCGAGCGAAGAGGGCAGCACTGTGCCTTTACTGCTGGCACATCCGTGCAGTTAAAGCAAACGGACGTTTCCACTCCGGCGGCTCAAACGCCACACAAGAGCTGGGCGGCACACAGTGCCCTCTCCCAAAACTTACAACGAACGTGAGTGCGCAATGAGTCCTGCGATACCTTACAGAGTTGACGCTCTCCTTTACCGCCTGCTTCCTCACTAGGGCGGCACGCTTCACTTTACTACTGGAAAACGCTGGACTTTGACTCGAGGCCACGGCTCACCTTTCTGTCGCCGGTAATCTCCGGAGTGCTCTTGGAGACGCTCCCAGCAAGGAACTGAGACCAGCGAGCCTGATGCGAGTAAACTCGCACGTTTTCCCTGAGGCCTTCTGGAGCAAAGAAAAGACGGGCCCCAGGAGTGTGCCTCAGGCACCCTTCTCGCCGCATCTCATCCACCCGGGGGGGAAATTACGTTTGGGCAGGGTCGCCCTGTTTCAAACGTGAGCTCAGACAGTTATCCTCAGTAGTTTCTGACTACCTCAAGGACACAGCGGGAGGAACAGGGCCTTTCCTCGGAGACACTTTCGGACACAGGGTCCCCTGCAGTGCATCCACTGCCTAGGTCGTGAAGTACCTGAGGCGGGCCTCAGTGCTCCGTCCCATACCTAGCTGTGTTAAGGGTGAAAGATGTACGTTTCTTCCGGCTGCACTCACAGCCTAGCTCGCGCTTCTGCGAGAGTGCCGTCCTGAGCGTTTCCCTGGACTGAGTCGTCAGCACGGGGTGTTTCTGAAGCACAGGTCCGTTTCAGTCAGTGAGGCCGATCGACTTGCAGGGAGGCTGCCCAGCGCTGCTCCCACGCGTCTCTGTTATGACTGGGACACTCTACCTCGGCCCCCAGCAAGCAACGCGTGGCCCTTGCTAGGAATGTGAAGAGTGGCTCCCACGGGCCTCCTTTCCCCCTGAGGTTCCTCAGAAGCGACCGGCCGCTCCTCCGGCACAGAGCAGTCACCATGCCAAAGTGGTGCACGGCCGCCTCTGCTCTGTGTCCCCGGAGGCATCGGGGAGTTCAGGCCATCCAGCGTGGCGCATGGATTCATGGCACCCCTGCACCCCCAGCTCTGCTGAGGTGAAACACTAGCCCTTGCCTTGGGGCCTCAGGTCACCTTTCATTTGGCCGGAGCTGACTCTGCAGTGCAGTGGTATGAGTCCCTAGAAAGGCATTTGCCAGCACAGGATGGGCTTTGAGAGAAGGCAGCCTTGCTCGCCCACAGCGACTACCCTGCGGTGGAGAGACGTCGGGCCGCAAGCGCTGCTCAGGCAGCTTGGAAGGCCGAAACAAGTCGCTCGCACACGGGCAGAAGGCGTACTTTGCCATCAGTGTCCCACTTTCAGGCTTGATGACACAGCATGTTTATCTGAACGTTCTGTCTAGCTATCTAGTACAAGGGAACGAGGGCCCCCTTCTGGTAAGAAAGGTTTCCCGGTGGGGGGTGCCGTACGTGCAGGAGAGCGTTCCCCACGCTGTGCCAAGTTTGGTACTTGGTGACTCGGGGTGGTCCCGAACGTCCAGCATTGTCCCGGGGACAGCCGTCCAGCGTTTTCTTTTTCAGGCTGGACGTAAACAACTAGCTTCCAGGTGCCGAAGGGAGTCGTCCTTGAGGCGTCCCCTGGTTTCACTGGGGACGCACAGTGGTGTTTCTCAGAAGAGCCCAAATCGCTCCCTGGGGCACACCAGCATGGAATGTAAGGCTGCTCAGAACTGCGTTCCTGAGGCCGTTTGCAGGCTGAACAAACGGGAGGTGTCGAGCGAAGAGGGCAGCACTGTGCCTTTACTGCTGGCACATCCGTGCAGTTAAAGCAAACGGACGTTTCCACTCCGGCGGCTCAAACGCCACACAAGAGCTGGGCGGCACACAGTGCCCTCTCCCAAAACTTACAACGAACGTGAGTGCGCAATGAGTCCTGCGATACCTTACAGAGTTGACGCTCTCCTTTACCGCCTGCTTCCTCACTAGGGCGGCACGCTTCACTTTACTACTGGAAAACGCTGGACTTTGAGTCGAGGCCACGGCTCACCTTTCTGTCGCCGGTAATCTCCGGAGTGCTCTTGGAGACGCTCCCAGCAAGGAACTGAGACCAGCGAGCCTGATGCGAGTAAACTCGCACGTTTTCCCTGAGGCCTTCTGGAGCAAAGAAAAGACGGGCCCCAGGAGTGTGCCTCAGGCACCCTTCTCGCCGCATCTCATCCACCCGGGGGGGAAATTACGTTTGGGCAGGGTCGCCCTGTTTCAAACGTGAGCTCAGACAGTTATCCTCAGTAGTTTCTGACTACCTCAAGGACACAGCGGGAGGAACAGGGCCTTTCCTCGGAGACACTTTCGGACACAGGGTCCCCTGCAGTGCATCCACTGCCTAGGTCGTGAAGTACCTGAGGCGGGCCTCAGTGCTCCGTCCCATACCTAGCTGTGTTAAGGGTGAAAGATGTACGTTTCTTCCGGCTGCACTCACAGCCTAGCTCGCGCTTCTGCGAGAGTGCCGTCCTGAGCGTTTCCCTGGACTGAGTCGTCAGCACGGGGTGTTTCTGAAGCACAGGTCCGTTTCAGTCAGTGAGGCCGATCGACTTGCAGGGAGGCTGCCCAGCGCTGCTCCCACGCGTCTCTGTTATGACTGGGACACTCTACCTCGGCCCCCAGCAAGCAACGCGTGGCCCTTGCTAGGAATGTGAAGAGTGGCTCCCACGGGCCTCCTTTCCCCCTGAGGTTCCTCAGAAGCGACCGGCCGCTCCTCCGGCACAGAGCAGTCACCATGCCAAAGTGGTGCACGGCCGCCTCTGCTCTGTGTCCCCGGAGGCATCGGGGAGTTCAGGCCATCCAGCGTGGCGCATGGATTCATGGCACCCCTGCACCCCCAGCTCTGCTGAGGTGAAACACTAGCCCTTGCCTTGGGGCCTCAGGTCACCTTTCATTTGGCCGGAGCTGACTCTGCAGTGCAGTGGTATGAGTCCCTAGAAAGGCATTTGCCAGCACAGGATGGGCTTTGAGAGAAGGCAGCCTTGCTCGCCCACAGCGACTACCCTGCGGTGGAGAGACGTCGGGCCGCAAGCGCTGCTCAGGCAGCTTGGAAGGCCGAAACAAGTCGCTCGCACACGGGCAGAAGGCGTACTTTGCCATCAGTGTCCCACTTTCAGGCTTGATGACACAGCATGTTTATCTGAACGTTCTGTCTAGCTATCTAGTACAAGGGAACGAGGGCCCCCTTCTGGTAAGAAAGGTTTCCCGGTGGGGGGTGCCGTACGTGCAGGAGAGCGTTCCCCACGCTGTGCCAAGTTTGGTACTTGGTGACTCGGGGTGGTCCCGAACGTCCAGCATTGTCCCGGGGACAGCCGTCCAGCGTTTTCTTTTTCAGGCTGGACGTAAACAACTAGCTTCCAGGTGCCGAAGGGAGTCGTCCTTGAGGCGTCCCCTGGTTTCACTGGGGACGCACAGTGGTGTTTCTCAGAAGAGCCCAAATCGCTCCCTGGGGCACACCAGCATGGAATGTAAGGCTGCTCAGAACTGCGTTCCTGAGGCCGTTTGCAGGCTGAACAAACGGGAGGTGTCGAGCGAAGAGGGCAGCACTGTGCCTTTACTGCTGGCACATCCGTGCAGTTAAAGCAAACGGACGTTTCCACTCCGGCGGCTCAAACGCCACACAAGAGCTGGGCGGCACACAGTGCCCTCTCCCAAAACTTACAACGAACGTGAGTGCGCAATGAGTCCTGCGATACCTTACAGAGTTGACGCTCTCCTTTACCGCCTGCTTCCTCACTAGGGCGGCACGCTTCACTTTACTACTGGAAAACGCTGGACTTTGAGTCGAGGCCACGGCTCACCTTTCTGTCGCCGGTAATCTCCGGAGTGCTCTTGGAGACGCTCCCAGCAAGGAACTGAGACCAGCGAGCCTGATGCGAGTAAACTCGCACGTTTTCCCTGAGGCCTTCTGGAGCAAAGAAAAGACGGGCCCCAGGAGTGTGCCTCAGGCACCCTTCTCGCCGCATCTCATCCACCCGGGGGGGAAATTACGTTTGGGCAGGGTCGCCCTGTTTCAAACGTGAGCTCAGACAGTTATCCTCAGTAGTTTCTGACTACCTCAAGGACACAGCGGGAGGAACAGGGCCTTTCCTCGGAGACACTTTCGGACACAGGGTCCCCTGCAGTGCATCCACTGCCTAGGTCGTGAAGTACCTGAGGCGGGCCTCAGTGCTCCGTCCCATACCTAGCTGTGTTAAGGGTGAAAGATGTACGTTTCTTCCGGCTGCACTCACAGCCTAGCTCGCGCTTCTGCGAGAGTGCCGTCCTGAGCGTTTCCCTGGACTGAGTCGTCAGCACGGGGTGTTTCTGAAGCACAGGTCCGTTTCAGTCAGTGAGGCCGATCGACTTGCAGGGAGGCTGCCCAGCGCTGCTCCCACGCGTCTCTGTTATGACTGGGACACTCTACCTCGGCCCCCAGCAAGCAACGCGTGGCCCTTGCTAGGAATGTGAAGAGTGGCTCCCACGGGCCTCCTTTCCCCCTGAGGTTCCTCAGAAGCGACCGGCCGCTCCTCCGGCACAGAGCAGTCACCATGCCAAAGTGGTGCACGGCCGCCTCTGCTCTGTGTCCCCGGAGGCATCGGGGAGTTCAGGCCATCCAGCGTGGCGCATGGATTCATGGCACCCCTGCACCCCCAGCTCTGCTGACGTGAAACACTAGCCCTTGCCTTTGGGGCCTCAGGTCACCTTTCATTTGGCCGGAGCTGACTCTGCAGTGCAGTGGTATGAGTCCCTAGAAAGGCATTTGCCAGCACAGGATGGGCTTTGAGAGAAGGCAGCCTTGCTCGCCCACAGCGACTACCCTGCGGTGGAGAGACGTCGGGCCGCAAGCGCTGCTCAGGCAGCTTGGAAGGCCGAAACAAGTCGCTCGCACACGGGCAGAAGGCGTACTTTGCCATCAGTGTCCCACTTTCAGGCTTGATGACACAGCATGTTTATCTGAACGTTCTGTCTAGCTATCTAGTACAAGGGAACGAGGGCCCCCTTCTGGTAAGAAAGGTTTCCCGGTGGGGGGTGCCGTACGTGCAGGAGAGCGTTCCCCACGCTGTGCCAAGTTTGGTACTTGGTGACTCGGGGTGGTCCCGAACGTCCAGCATTGTCCCGGGGACAGCCGTCCAGCGTTTTCTTTTTCAGGCTGGACGTAAACAACTAGCTTCCAGGTGCCGAAGGGAGTCGTCCTTGAGGCGTCCCCTGGTTTCACTGGGGACGCACAGTGGTGTTTCTCAGAAGAGCCCAAATCGCTCCCTGGGGCACACCAGCATGGAATGTAAGGCTGCTCAGAACTGCGTTCCTGAGGCCGTTTGCAGGCTGAACAAACGGGAGGTGTCGAGCGAAGAGGGCAGCACTGTGCCTTTACTGCTGGCACATCCGTGCAGTTAAAGCAAACGGACGTTTCCACTCCGGCGGCTCAAACGCCACACAAGAGCTGGGCGGCACACAGTGCCCTCTCCCAAAACTTACAACGAACGTGAGTGCGCAATGAGTCCTGCGATACCTTACAGAGTTGACGCTCTCCTTTACCGCCTGCTTCCTCACTAGGGCGGCACGCTTCACTTTACTACTGGAAAACGCTGGACTTTGAGTCGAGGCCACGGCTCACCTTTCTGTCGCCGGTAATCTCCGGAATGCTCTTGGAGACGCTCCCAGCAAGGAACTGAGACCAGCGAGCCTGATGCGAGTAAACTCGCACGTTTTCCCTGAGGCCTTCTGGAGCAAAGAAAAGACGGGCCCCAGGAGTGTGCCTCAGGCACCCTTCTCGCCGCATCTCATCCACCCGGGGGGGAAATTACGTTTGGGCAGGGTCGCCCTGTTTCAAACGTGAGCTCAGACAGTTATCCTCAGTAGTTTCTGACTACCTCAAGGACACAGCGGGAGGAACAGGGCCTTTCCTCGGAGACACTTTCGGACACAGGGTCCCCTGCAGTGCATCCACTGCCTAGGTCGTGAAGTACCTGAGGCGGGCCTCAGTGCTCCGTCCCATACCTAGCTGTGTTAAGGGTGAAAGATGTACGTTTCTTCCGGCTGCACTCACAGCCTAGCTCGCGCTTCTGCGAGAGTGCCGTCCTGAGCGTTTCCCTGGACTGAGTCGTCAGCACGGGGTGTTTCTGAAGCACAGGTCCGTTTCAGTCAGTGAGGCCGATCGACTTGCAGGGAGGCTGCCCAGCGCTGCTCCCACGCGTCTCTGTTATGACTGGGACACTCTACCTCGGCCCCCAGCAAGCAACGCGTGGCCCTTGCTAGGAATGTGAAGAGTGGCTCCCACGGGCCTCCTTTCCCCCTGAGGTTCCTCAGAAGCGACCGGCCGCTCCTCCGGCACAGAGCAGTCACCATGCCAAAGTGGTGCACGGCCGCCTCTGCCCTGTGTCCCCGGAGGCATCGGGGAGTTCAGGCCATCCAGCGTGGCGCATGGATTCATGGCACCCCTGCACCCCCAGCTCTGCTGACGTGAAACACTAGCCCTTGCCTTTGGGGCCTCAGGTCACCTTTCATTTGGCCGGAGCTGACTCTGCAGTGCAGTGGTATGAGTCCCTAGAAAGGCATTTGCCAGCACAGGATGGGCTTTGAGAGAAGGCAGCCTTGCTCGCCCACAGCGACTACCCTGCGGTGGAGAGACGTCGGGCCGCAAGCGCTGCTCAGGCAGCTTGGAAGGCCGAAACAAGTCGCTCGCACACGGGCAGAAGGCGTACTTTGCCATCAGTGTCCCACTTTCAGGCTTGATGACACAGCATGTTTATCTGAACGTTCTGTCTAGCTATCTAGTACAAGGGAACGAGGGCCCCCTTCTGGTAAGAAAGGTTTCCCGGTGGGGGGTGCCGTACGTGCAGGAGAGCGTTCCCCACGCTGTGCCAAGTTTGGTACTTGGTGACTCGGGGTGGTCCCGAACGTCCAGCATTGTCCCGGGGACAGCCGTCCAGCGTTTTCTTTTTCAGGCTGGACGTAAACAACTAGCTTCCAGGTGCCGAAGGGAGTCGTCCTTGAGGCGTCCCCTGGTTTCACTGGGGACGCACAGTGGTGTTTCTCAGAAGAGCCCAAATCGCTCCCTGGGGCACACCAGCATGGAATGTAAGGCTGCTCAGAACTGCGTTCCTGAGGCCGTTTGCAGGCTGAACAAACGGGAGGTGTCGAGCGAAGAGGGCAGCACTGTGCCTTTACTGCTGGCACATCCGTGCAGTTAAAGCAAACGGACGTTTCCACTCCGGCGGCTCAAACGCCACACAAGAGCTGGGCGGCACACAGTGCCCTCTCCCAAAACTTACAACGAACGTGAGTGCGCAATGAGTCCTGCGATACCTTACAGAGTTGACGCTCTCCTTTACCGCCTGCTTCCTCACTAGGGCGGCACGCTTCACTTTACTACTGGAAAACGCTGGACTTTGAGTCGAGGCCACGGCTCACCTTTCTGTCGCCGGTAATCTCCGGAATGCTCTTGGAGACGCTCCCAGCAAGGAACTGAGACCAGCGAGCCTGATGCGAGTAAACTCGCACTTTTTCCCTGAGGCCTTCTGGAGCAAAGAAAAGACGGGCCCCAGGAGTGTGCCTCAGGCACCCTTCTCGCCGCATCTCATCCACCCGGGGGGGAAATTACGTTTGGGCAGGGTCGCCCTGTTTCAAACGTGAGCTCAGACAGTTATCCTCAGTAGTTTCTGACTACCTCAAGGACACAGCGGGAGGAACAGGGCCTTTCCTCGGAGACACTTTCGGACACAGGGTCCCCTGCAGTGCATCCACTGCCTAGGTCGTGAAGTACCTGAGGCGGGCCTCAGTGCTCCGTCCCATACCTAGCTGTGTTAAGGGTGAAAGATGTACGTTTCTTCCGGCTGCACTCACAGCCTAGCTCGCGCTTCTGCGAGAGTGCCGTCCTGAGCGTTTCCCTGGACTGAGTCGTCAGCACGGGGTGTTTCTGAAGCACAGGTCCGTTTCAGTCAGTGAGGCCGATCGACTTGCAGGGAGGCTGCCCAGCGCTGCTCCCACGCGTCTCTGTTATGACTGGGACACTCTACCTCGGCCCCCAGCAAGCAACGCGTGGCCCTTGCTAGGAATGTGAAGAGTGGCTCCCACGGGCCTCCTTTCCCCCTGAGGTTCCTCAGAAGCGACCGGCCGCTCCTCCGGCACAGAGCAGTCACCATGCCAAAGTGGTGCACGGCCGCCTCTGCTCTGTGTCCCCGGAGGCATCGGGGAGTTCAGGCCATCCAGCGTGGCGCATGGATTCATGGCACCCCTGCACCCCCAGCTCTGCTGACGTGAAACACTAGCCCTTGCCTTTGGGGCCTCAGGTCACCTTTCATTTGGCCGGAGCTGACTCTGCAGTGCAGTGGTATGAGTCCCTAGAAAGGCATTTGCCAGCACAGGATGGGCTTTGAGAGAAGGCAGCCTTGCTCGCCCACAGCGACTACCCTGCGGTGGAGAGACGTCGGGCCGCAAGCGCTGCTCAGGCAGCTTGGAAGGCCGAAACAAGTCGCTCGCACACGGGCAGAAGGCGTACTTTGCCATCAGTGTCCCACTTTCAGGCTTGATGACACAGCATGTTTATCTGAACGTTCTGTCTAGCTATCTAGTACAAGGGAACGAGGGCCCCCTTCTGGTAAGAAAGGTTTCCCGGTGGGGGGTGCCGTACGTGCAGGAGAGCGTTCCCCACGCTGTGCCAAGTTTGGTACTTGGTGACTCGGGGTGGTCCCGAACGTCCAGCATTGTCCCGG
This sequence comes from Mesoplodon mirus, assembly GCF_964341445.2. Taxonomy (NCBI): domain Eukaryota; kingdom Metazoa; phylum Chordata; class Mammalia; order Artiodactyla; family Ziphiidae; genus Mesoplodon; species Mesoplodon mirus. Next base: position 100,632 of record NW_028294871.1, on the reverse strand, counting down.
GGACAGCCGTCCAGCGTTTTCTTTTTCAGGCTGGACGTAAACAACTAGCTTCCAGGTGCCGAAGGGAGTCGTCCTTGAGGCGTCCCCTGGTTTCACTGGGGACGCACAGTGGTGTTTCTCAGAAGAGCCCAAATCGCTCCCTGGGGCACACCAGCATGGAATGTAAGGCTGCTCAGAACTGCGTTCCTGAGGCCGTTTGCAGGCTGAACAAACGGGAGGTGTCGAGCGAAGAGGGCAGCACTGTGCCTTTACTGCTGGCACATCCGTGCAGTTAAAGCAAACGGACGTTTCCACTCCGGCGGCTCAAACGCCACACAAGAGCTGGGCGGCACACAGTGCCCTCTCCCAAAACTTACAACGAACGTGAGTGCGCAATGAGTCCTGCGATACCTTACAGAGTTGACGCTCTCCTTTACCGCCTGCTTCCTCACTAGGGCGGCACGCTTCACTTTACTACTGGAAAACGCTGGACTTTGAGTCGAGGCCACGGCTCACCTTTCTGTCGCCGGTAATCTCCGGAGTGCTCTTGGAGACGCTCCCAGCAAGGAACTGAGACCAGCGAGCCTGATGCGAGTAAACTCGCACGTTTTCCCTGAGGCCTTCTGGAGCAAAGAAAAGACGGGCCCCAGGAGTGTGCCTCAGGCACCCTTCTCGCCGCATCTCATCCACCCGGGGGGGAAATTACGTTTGGGCAGGGTCGCCCTGTTTCAAACGTGAGCTCAGACAGTTATCCTCAGTAGTTTCTGACTACCTCAAGGACACAGCGGGAGGAACAGGGCCTTTCCTCGGAGACACTTTCGGACACAGGGTCCCCTGCAGTGCATCCACTGCCTAGGTCGTGAAGTACCTGAGGCGGGCCTCAGTGCTCCGTCCCATACCTAGCTGTGTTAAGGGTGAAAGATGTACGTTTCTTCCGGCTGCACTCACAGCCTAGCTCGCGCTTCTGCGAGAGTGCCGTCCTGAGCGTTTCCCTGGACTGAGTCGTCAGCACGGGGTGTTTCTGAAGCACAGGTCCGTTTCAGTCAGTGAGGCCGATCGACTTGCAGGGAGGCTGCCCAGCGCTGCTCCCACGCGTCTCTGTTATGACTGGGACACTCTACCTCGGCCCCCAGCAAGCAACGCGTGGCCCTTGCTAGGAATGTGAAGAGTGGCTCCCACGGGCCTCCTTTCCCCCTGAGGTTCCTCAGAAGCGACCGGCCGCTCCTCCGGCACAGAGCAGTCACCATGCCAAAGTGGTGCACGGCCGCCTCTGCCCTGTGTCCCCGGAGGCATCGGGGAGTTCAGGCCATCCAGCGTGGCGCATGGATTCATGGCACCCCTGCACCCCCAGCTCTGCTGACGTGAAACACTAGCCCTTGCCTTTGGGGCCTCAGGTCACCTTTCATTTGGCCGGAGCTGACTCTGCAGTGCAGTGGTATGAGTCCCTAGAAAGGCATTTGCCAGCACAGGATGGGCTTTGAGAGAAGGCAGCCTTGCTCGCCCACAGCGACTACCCTGCGGTGGAGAGACGTCGGGCCGCAAGCGCTGCTCAGGCAGCTTGGAAGGCCGAAACAAGTCGCTCGCACACGGGCAGAAGGCGTACTTTGCCATCAGTGTCCCACTTTCAGGCTTGATGACACAGCATGTTTATCTGAACGTTCTGTCTAGCTATCTAGTACAAGGGAACGAGGGCCCCCTTCTGGTAAGAAAGGTTTCCCGGTGGGGGGTGCCGTACGTGCAGGAGAGCGTTCCCCACGCTGTGCCAAGTTTGGTACTTGGTGACTCGGGGTGGTCCCGAACGTCCAGCATTGTCCCGGGGACAGCCGTCCAGCGTTTTCTTTTTCAGGCTGGACGTAAACAACTAGCTTCCAGGTGCCGAAGGGAGTCGTCCTTGAGGCGTCCCCTGGTTTCACTGGGGACGCACAGTGGTGTTTCTCAGAAGAGCCCAAATCGCTCCCTGGGGCACACCAGCATGGAATGTAAGGCTGCTCAGAACTGCGTTCCTGAGGCCGTTTGCAGGCTGAACAAACGGGAGGTGTCGAGCGAAGAGGGCAGCACTGTGCCTTTACTGCTGGCACATCCGTGCAGTTAAAGCAAACGGACGTTTCCACTCCGGCGGCTCAAACGCCACACAAGAGCTGGGCGGCACACAGTGCCCTCTCCCAAAACTTACAACGAACGTGAGTGCGCAATGAGTCCTGCGATACCTTACAGAGTTGACGCTCTCCTTTACCGCCTGCTTCCTCACTAGGGCGGCACGCTTCACTTTACTACTGGAAAACGCTGGACTTTGAGTCGAGGCCACGGCTCACCTTTCTGTCGCCGGTAATCTCCGGAGTGCTCTTGGAGACGCTCCCAGCAAGGAACTGAGACCAGCGAGCCTGATGCGAGTAAACTCGCACGTTTTCCCTGAGGCCTTCTGGAGCAAAGAAAAGACGGGCCCCAGGAGTGTGCCTCAGGCACCCTTCTCGCCGCATCTCATCCACCCGGGGGGGAAATTACGTTTGGGCAGGGTCGCCCTGTTTCAAACGTGAGCTCAGACAGTTATCCTCAGTAGTTTCTGACTACCTCAAGGACACAGCGGGAGGAACAGGGCCTTTCCTCGGAGACACTTTCGGACACAGGGTCCCCTGCAGTGCATCCACTGCCTAGGTCGTGAAGTACCTGAGGCGGGCCTCAGTGCTCCGTCCCATACCTAGCTGTGTTAAGGGTGAAAGATGTACGTTTCTTCCGGCTGCACTCACAGCCTAGCTCGCGCTTCTGCGAGAGTGCCGTCCTGAGCGTTTCCCTGGACTGAGTCGTCAGCACGGGGTGTTTCTGAAGCACAGGTCCGTTTCAGTCAGTGAGGCCGATCGACTTGCAGGGAGGCTGCCCAGCGCTGCTCCCACGCGTCTCTGTTATGACTGGGACACTCTACCTCGGCCCCCAGCAAGCAACGCGTGGCCCTTGCTAGGAATGTGAAGAGTGGCTCCCACGGGCCTCCTTTCCCCCTGAGGTTCCTCAGAAGCGACCGGCCGCTCCTCCGGCACAGAGCAGTCACCATGCCAAAGTGGTGCACGGCCGCCTCTGCTCTGTGTCCCCGGAGGCATCGGGGAGTTCAGGCCATCCAGCGTGGCGCATGGATTCATGGCACCCCTGCACCCCCAGCTCTGCTGACGTGAAACACTAGCCCTTGCCTTTGGGGCCTCAGGTCACCTTTCATTTGGCCGGAGCTGACTCTGCAGTGCAGTGGTATGAGTCCCTAGAAAGGCATTTGCCAGCACAGGATGGGCTTTGAGAGAAGGCAGCCTTGCTCGCCCACAGCGACTACCCTGCGGTGGAGAGACGTCGGGCCGCAAGCGCTGCTCAGGCAGCTTGGAAGGCCGAAACAAGTCGCTCGCACACGGGCAGAAGGCGTACTTTGCCATCAGTGTCCCACTTTCAGGCTTGATGACACAGCATGTTTATCTGAACGTTCTGTCTAGCTATCTAGTACAAGGGAACGAGGGCCCCCTTCTGGTAAGAAAGGTTTCCCGGTGGGGGGTGCCGTACGTGCAGGAGAGCGTTCCCCACGCTGTGCCAAGTTTGGTACTTGGTGACTCGGGGTGGTCCCGAACGTCCAGCATTGTCCCGGGGACAGCCGTCCAGCGTTTTCTTTTTCAGGCTGGACGTAAACAACTAGCTTCCAGGTGCCGAAGGGAGTCGTCCTTGAGGCGTCCCCTGGTTTCACTGGGGACGCACAGTGGTGTTTCTCAGAAGAGCCCAAATCGCTCCCTGGGGCACACCAGCATGGAATGTAAGGCTGCTCAGAACTGCGTTCCTGAGGCCGTTTGCAGGCTGAACAAACGGGAGGTGTCGAGCGAAGAGGGCAGCACTGTGCCTTTACTGCTGGCACATCCGTGCAGTTAAAGCAAACGGACGTTTCCACTCCGGCGGCTCAAACGCCACACAAGAGCTGGGCGGCACACAGTGCCCTCTCCCAAAACTTACAACGAACGTGAGTGCGCAATGAGTCCTGCGATACCTTACAGAGTTGACGCTCTCCTTTACCGCCTGCTTCCTCACTAGGGCGGCACGCTTCACTTTACTACTGGAAAACGCTGGACTTTGACTCGAGGCCACGGCTCACCTTTCTGTCGCCGGTAATCTCCGGAGTGCTCTTGGAGACGCTCCCAGCAAGGAACTGAGACCAGCGAGCCTGATGCGAGTAAACTCGCACGTTTTCCCTGAGGCCTTCTGGAGCAAAGAAAAGACGGGCCCCAGGAGTGTGCCTCAGGCACCCTTCTCGCCGCATCTCATCCACCCGGGGGGGAAATTACGTTTGGGCAGGGTCGCCCTGTTTCAAACGTGAGCTCAGACAGTTATCCTCAGTAGTTTCTGACTACCTCAAGGACACAGCGGGAGGAACAGGGCCTTTCCTCGGAGACACTTTCGGACACAGGGTTCCCTGCAGTGCATCCACTGCCTAGGTCGTGAAGTACCTGAGGCGGGCCTCAGTGCTCCGTCCCATACCTAGCTGTGTTAAGGGTGAAAGATGTACGTTTCTTCCGGCTGCACTCACAGCCTAGCTCGCGCTTCTGCGAGAGTGCCGTCCTGAGCGTTTCCCTGGACTGAGTCGTCAGCACGGGGTGTTTCTGAAGCACAGGTCCGTTTCAGTCAGTGAGGCCGATCGACTTGCAGGGAGGCTGCCCAGCGCTGCTCCCACGCGTCTCTGTTATGACTGGGACACTCTACCTCGGCCCCCAGCAAGCAACGCGTGGCCCTTGCTAGGAATGTGAAGAGTGGCTCCCACGGGCCTCCTTTCCCCCTGAGGTTCCTCAGAAGCGACCGGCCGCTCCTCCGGCACAGAGCAGTCACCATGCCAAAGTGGTGCACGGCCGCCTCTGCCCTGTGTCCCCGGAGGCATCGGGGAGTTCAGGCCATCCAGCGTGGCGCATGGATTCATGGCACCCCTGCACCCCCAGCTCTGCTGACGTGAAACACTAGCCCTTGCCTTTGGGGCCTCAGGTCACCTTTCATTTGGCCGGAGCTGACTCTGCAGTGCAGTGGTATGAGTCCCTAGAAAGGCATTTGCCAGCACAGGATGGGCTTTGAGAGAAGGCAGCCTTGCTCGCCCACAGCGACTACCCTGCGGTGGAGAGACGTCGGGCCGCAAGCGCTGCTCAGGCAGCTTGGAAGGCCGAAACAAGTCGCTCGCACACGGGCAGAAGGCGTACTTTGCCATCAGTGTCCCACTTTCAGGCTTGATGACACAGCATGTTTATCTGAACGTTCTGTCTAGCTATCTAGTACAAGGGAACGAGGGCCCCCTTCTGGTAAGAAAGGTTTCCCGGTGGGGGGTGCCGTACGTGCAGGAGAGCGTTCCCCACGCTGTGCCAAGTTTGGTACTTGGTGACTCGGGGTGGTCCCGAACGTCCAGCATTGTCCCGGGGACAGCCGTCCAGCGTTTTCTTTTTCAGGCTGGACGTAAACAACTAGCTTCCAGGTGCCGAAGGGAGTCGTCCTTGAGGCGTCCCCTGGTTTCACTGGGGACGCACAGTGGTGTTTCTCAGAAGAGCCCAAATCGCTCCCTGGGGCACACCAGCATGGAATGTAAGGCTGCTCAGAACTGCGTTCCTGAGGCCGTTTGCAGGCTGAACAAACGGGAGGTGTCGAGCGAAGAGGGCAGCACTGTGCCTTTACTGCTGGCACATCCGTGCAGTTAAAGCAAACGGACGTTTCCACTCCGGCGGCTCAAACGCCACACAAGAGCTGGGCGGCACACAGTGCCCTCTCCCAAAACTTACAACGAACGTGAGTGCGCAATGAGTCCTGCGATACCTTACAGAGTTGACGCTCTCCTTTACCGCCTGCTTCCTCACTAGGGCGGCACGCTTCACTTTACTACTGGAAAACGCTGGACTTTGAGTCGAGGCCACGGCTCACCTTTCTGTCGCCGGTAATCTCCGGAGTGCTCTTGGAGACGCTCCCAGCAAGGAACTGAGACCAGCGAGCCTGATGCGAGTAAACTCGCACGTTTTCCCTGAGGCCTTCTGGAGCAAAGAAAAGACGGGCCCCAGGAGTGTGCCTCAGGCACCCTTCTCGCCGCATCTCATCCACCCGGGGGGGAAATTACGTTTGGGCAGGGTCGCCCTGTTTCAAACGTGAGCTCAGACAGTTATCCTCAGTAGTTTCTGACTACCTCAAGGACACAGCGGGAGGAACAGGGCCTTTCCTCGGAGACACTTTCGGACACAGGGTTCCCTGCAGTGCATCCACTGCCTAGGTCGTGAAGTACCTGAGGCGGGCCTCAGTGCTCCGTCCCATACCTAGCTGTGTTAAGGGTGAAAGATGTACGTTTCTTCCGGCTGCACTCACAGCCTAGCTCGCGCTTCTGCGAGAGTGCCGTCCTGAGCGTTTCCCTGGACTGAGTCGTCAGCACGGGGTGTTTCTGAAGCACAGGTCCGTTTCAGTCAGTGAGGCCGATCGACTTGCAGGGAGGCTGCCCAGCGCTGCTCCCACGCGTCTCTGTTATGACTGGGACACTCTACCTCGGCCCCCAGCAAGCAACGCGTGGCCCTTGCTAGGAATGTGAAGAGTGGCTCCCACGGGCCTCCTTTCCCCCTGAGGTTCCTCAGAAGCGACCGGCCGCTCCTCCGGCACAGAGCAGTCACCATGCCAAAGTGGTGCACGGCCGCCTCTGCCCTGTGTCCCCGGAGGCATCGGGGAGTTCAGGCCATCCAGCGTGGCGCATGGATTCATGGCACCCCTGCACCCCCAGCTCTGCTGACGTGAAACACTAGCCCTTGCCTTTGGGGCCTCAGGTCACCTTTCATTTGGCCGGAGCTGACTCTGCAGTGCAGTGGTATGAGTCCCTAGAAAGGCATTTGCCAGCACAGGATGGGCTTTGAGAGAAGGCAGCCTTGCTCGCCCACAGCGACTACCCTGCGGTGGAGAGACGTCGGGCCGCAAGCGCTGCTCAGGCAGCTTGGAAGGCCGAAACAAGTCGCTCGCACACGGGCAGAAGGCGTACTTTGCCATCAGTGTCCCACTTTCAGGCTTGATGACACAGCATGTTTATCTGAACGTTCTGTCTAGCTATCTAGTACAAGGGAACGAGGGCCCCCTTCTGGTAAGAAAGGTTTCCCGGTGGGGGGTGCCGTACGTGCAGGAGAGCGTTCCCCACGCTGTGCCAAGTTTGGTACTTGGTGACTCGGGGTGGTCCCGAACGTCCAGCATTGTCCCGGGGACAGCCGTCCAGCGTTTTCTTTTTCAGGCTGGACGTAAACAACTAGCTTCCAGGTGCCGAAGGGAGTCGTCCTTGAGGCGTCCCCTGGTTTCACTGGGGACGCACAGTGGTGTTTCTCAGAAGAGCCCAAATCGCTCCCTGGGGCACACCAGCATGGAATGTAAGGCTGCTCAGAACTGCGTTCCTGAGGCCGTTTGCAGGCTGAACAAACGGGAGGTGTCGAGCGAAGAGGGCAGCACTGTGCCTTTACTGCTGGCACATCCGTGCAGTTAAAGCAAACGGACGTTTCCACTCCGGCGGCTCCAACGCCACACAAGAGCTGGGCGGCACACAGTGCCCTCTCCCAAAACTTACAACGAACGTGAGTGCGCAATGAGTCCTGCGATACCTTACAGAGTTGACGCTCTCCTTTACCGCCTGCTTCCTCACTAGGGCGGCACGCTTCACTTTACTACTGGAAAACGCTGGACTTTGACTCGAGGCCACGGCTCACCTTTCTGTCGCCGGTAATCTCCGGAATGCTCTTGGAGACGCTCCCAGCAAGGAACTGAGACCAGCGAGCCTGATGCGAGTAAACTCGCACTTTTTCCCTGAGGCCTTCTGGAGCAAAGAAAAGACGGGCCCCAGGAGTGTGCCTCAGGCACCCTTCTCGCCGCATCTCATCCACCCGGGGGGGAAATTACGTTTGGGCAGGGTCGCCCTGTTTCAAACGTGAGCTCAGACAGTTATCCTCAGTAGTTTTCTGACTACCTCAAGGAAACAGCGGGAGGAACAGGGCCTTTCCTCGGAGACACTTTCGGACACAGGGTCCCCTGCAGTGCATCCACTGCCTAGGTCGTGAAGTACCTGAGGCGGGCCTCAGTGCTCCGTCCCATACCTAGCTGTGTTAAGGGTGAAAGATGTACGTTTCTTCCGGCTGCACTCACAGCCTAGCTCGCGCTTCTGCGAGAGTGCCGTCCTGAGCGTTTCCCTGGACTGAGTCGTCAGCACGGGGTGTTTCTGAAGCACAGGTCCGTTTCAGTCAGTGAGGCCGATCGACTTGCAGGGAGGCTGCCCAGAGCTGCTCCCACGCGTCTCTGTTATGACTGGGACACTCTACCTCGGCCCCCAGCAAGCAACGCGTGGCCCTTGCTAGGAATGTGAAGAGTGGCTCCCACGGGCCTCCTTTCCCCCTGAGGTTCCTCAGAAGCGACCGGCCGCTCCTCCGGCACAGAGCAGTCACCATGCCAAAGTGGTGCACGGCCGCCTCTGCTCTGTGTCCCCGGAGGCATCGGGGAGTTCAGGCCATCCAGCGTGGCGCATGGATTCATGGCACCCCTGCACCCCCAGCTCTGCTGAGGTGAAACACTAGCCCTTGCCTTGGGGCCTCAGGTCACCTTTCATTTGGCCGGAGCTGACTCTGCAGTGCAGTGGTATGAGTCCCTAGAAAGGCATTTGCCAGCACAGGATGGGCTTTGAGAGAAGGCAGCCTTGCTCGCCCACAGCGACTACCCTGCGGTGGAGAGACGTCGGGCCGCAAGCGCTGCTCAGGCAGCTTGGAAGGCCGAAACAAGTCGCTCGCACACGGGCAGAAGGCATACTTTGCCATCAGTGTCCCACTTTCAGGCTTGATGACACAGCATGTTTATCTGAACGTTCTGTCTAGCTATCTAGTACAAGGGAACGAGGGCCCCCTTCTGGTAAGAAAGGTTTCCCGGTGGGGGGTGCCGTACGTGCAGGAGAGCGTTCCCCACGCTGTGCCAAGTTTGGTACTTGGTGACTCGGGGTGGTCCCGAACGTCCAGCATTGTCCCGGGGACAGCCGTCCAGCGTTTTCTTTTTCAGGCTGGACGTAAACAACTAGCTTCCAGGTGCCGAAGGGAGTCGTCCTTGAGGCGTCCCCTGGTTTCACTGGGGACGCACAGTGGTGTTTCTCAGAAGAGCCCAAATCGCTCCCTGGGGCACACCAGCATGGAATGTAAGGCTGCTCAGAACTGCGTTCCTGAGGCCGTTTGCAGGCTGAACAAACGGGAGGTGTCGAGCGAAGAGGGCAGCACTGTGCCTTTACTGCTGGCACATCCGTGCAGTTAAAGCAAACGGACGTTTCCACTCCGGCGGCTCAAACGCCACACAAGAGCTGGGCGGCACACAGTGCCCTCTCCCAAAACTTACAACGAACGTGAGTGCGCAATGAGTCCTGCGATACCTTACAGAGTTGACGCTCTCCTTTACCGCCTGCTTCCTCACTAGGGCGGCACGCTTCACTTTACTACTGGAAAACGCTGGACTTTGACTCGAGGCCACGGCTCACCTTTCTGTCGCCGGTAATCTCCGGAATGCTCTTGGAGACGCTCCCAGCAAGGAACTGAGACCAGCGAGCCTGATGCGAGTAAACTCGCACTTTTTCCCTGAGGCCTTCTGGAGCAAAGAAAAGACGGGCCCCAGGAGTGTGCCTCAGGCACCCTTCTCGCCGCATCTCATCCACCCGGGGGGGGAAATTACGTTTGGGCAGGGTCGCCCTGTTTCAAACGTGAGCTCAGACAGTTATCCTCAGTAGTTTTCTGACTACCTCAAGGAAACAGCGGGAGGAACAGGGCCTTTCCTCGGAGACACTTTCGGACACAGGGTCCCCTGCAGTGCATCCACTGCCTAGGTCGTGAAGTACCTGAGGCGGGCCTCAGTGCTCCGTCCCATACCTAGCTGTGTTAAGGGTGAAAGATGTACGTTTCTTCCGGCTGCACTCACAGCCTAGCTCGCGCTTCTGCGAGAGTGCCGTCCTGAGCGTTTCCCTGGACTGAGTCGTCAGCACGGGGTGTTTCTGAAGCACAGGTCCGTTTCAGTCAGTGAGGCCGATCGACTTGCAGGGAGGCTGCCCAGCGCTGCTCCCACGCGTCTCTGTTATGACTGGGACACTCTACCTCGGCCCCCAGCAAGCAACGCGTGGCCCTTGCTAGGAATGTGAAGAGTGGCTCCCACGGGCCTCCTTTCCCCCTGAGGTTCCTCAGAAGCGACCGGCCGCTCCTCCGGCACAGAGCAGTCACCATGCCAAAGTGGTGCACGGCCGCCTCTGCTCTGTGTCCCCGGAGGCATCGGGGAGTTCAGGCCATCCAGCGTGGCGCATGGATTCATGGCACCCCTGCACCCCCAGCTCTGCTGAGGTGAAACACTAGCCCTTGCCTTGGGGCCTCAGGTCACCTTTCATTTGGCCGGAGCTGACTCTGCAGTGCAGTGGTATGAGTCCCTAGAAAGGCATTTGCCAGCACAGGATGGGCTTTGAGAGAAGGCAGCCTTGCTCGCCCACAGCGACTACCCTGCGGTGGAGAGACGTCGGGCCGCAAGCGCTGCTCAGGCAGCTTGGAAGGCCGAAACAAGTCGCTCGCACACGGGCAGAAGGCGTACTTTGCCATCAGTGTCCCACTTTCAGGCTTGATGACACAGCATGTTTATCTGAACGTTCTGTCTAGCTATCTAGTACAAGGGAACGAGGGCCCCCTTCTGGTAAGAAAGGTTTCCCGGTGGGGGGTGCCGTACGTGCAGGAGAGCGTTCCCCACTCTGTGCCAAGTTTGGTACTTGGTGACTCGGGGTGGTCCCGAACGTCCAGCATTGTCCCGGGGACAGCCGTCCAGCGTTTTCTTTTTCAGGCTGGACGTAAACAACTAGCTTCCAGGTGCCGAAGGGAGTCGTCCTTGAGGCGTCCCCTGGTTTCACTGGGGACGCACAGTGGTGTTTCTCAGAAGAGCCCAAATCGCTCCCTGGGGCACACCAGCATGGAATGTAAGGCTGCTCAGAACTGCGTTCCTGAGGCCGTTTGCAGGCTGAACAAACGGGAGGTGTCGAGCGAAGAGGGCAGCACTGTGCCTTTACTGCTGGCACATCCGTGCAGTTAAAGCAAACGGACGTTTCCACTCCGGCGGCTCCAACGCCACACAAGAGCTGGGCGGCACACAGTGCCCTCTCCCAAAACTTACAACGACCGTGAGTGCGCAATGAGTCCTGCGATACCTTACAGAGTTGACGCTCTCCTTTACCGCCTGCTTCCTCACTAGGGCGGCACGCTTCACTTTACTACTGGAAAACGCTGGACTTTGACTCGAGGCCACGGCTCACCTTTCTGTCGCCGGTAATCTCCGGAGTGCTCTTGGAGACGCTCCCAGCAAGGAACTGAGACCAGCGAGCCTGATGCGAGTAAACTCGCACTTTTTCCCTGAGGCCTTCTGGAGCAAAGAAAAGACGGGCCCCAGGAGTGTGCCTCAGGCACCCTTCTCGCCGCATCTCATCCACCCGGGGGAGAAATTACGTTTGGGCAGGGTCGCCCTGTTTCAAACGTGAGCTCAGACAGTTATCCTCAGTAGTTTTCTGACTACCTCAAGGAAACAGCGGGAGGAACAAGGCCTTTCCTCGGAGACACTTTCGGACACAGGGTCCCCTGCAGTGCATCCACTGCCTAGGTCGTGAAGTACCTGAGGCGGGCCTCAGTGCTCCGTCCCATACCTAGCTGTGTTAAGGGTGAAAGATGTACGTTTCTTCCGGCTGCACTCACAGCCTAGCTCGCGCTTCTGCGAGAGTGCCGTCCTGAGCGTTTCCCTGGACTGAGTCGTCAGCACGGGGTGTTTCTGAAGCACAGGTCCGTTTCAGTCAGTGAGGCCGATCGACTTGCAGGGAGGCTGCCCAGCGCTGCTCCCACGCGTCTCTGTTATGACTGGGACACTCTACCTCGGCCCCCAGCAAGCAACGCGTGGCCCTTGCTAGGAATGTGAAGAGTGGCTCCCACGGGCCTCCTTTCCCCCTGAGGTTCCTCAGAAGCGACCGGCCGCTCCTCCGGCACAGAGCAGTCACCATGCCAAAGTGGTGCACGGCCGCCTCTGCTCTGTGTCCCCGGAGGCATCGGGGAGTTCAGGCCATCCAGCGTGGCGCATGGATTCATGGCACCCCTGCACCCCCAGCTCTGCTGAGGTGAAACACTAGCCCTTGCCTTGGGGCCTCAGGTCACCTTTCATTTGGCCGGAGCTGACTCTGCAGTGCAGTGGTATGAGTCCCTAGAAAGGCATTTGCCAGCACAGGATGGGCTTTGAGAGAAGGCAGCCTTGCTCGCCCACAGCGACTACCCTGCGGTGGAGAGACGTCGGGCCGCAAGCGCTGCTCAGGCAGCTTGGAAGGCCGAAACAAGTCGCTCGCACACGGGCAGAAGGCGTACTTTGCCATCAGTGTCCCACTTTCAGGCTTGATGACACAGCATGTTTATCTGAACGTTCTGTCTAGCTATCTAGTACAAGGGAACGAGGGCCCCCTTCTGGTAAGAAAGGTTTCCCGGTGGGGGGTGCCGTACGTGCAGGAGAGCGTTCCCCACGCTGTGCCAAGTTTGGTACTTGGTGACTCGGGGTGGTCCCGAACGTCCAGCATTGTCCCGGGGACAGCCGTCCAGCGTTTTCTTTTTCAGGCTGGACGTAAACAACTAGCTTCCAGGTGCCGAAGGGAGTCGTCCTTGAGGCGTCCCCTGGTTTCACTGGGGACGCACAGTGGTGTTTCTCAGAAGAGCCCAAATCGCTCCCTGGGGCACACCAGCATGGAATGTAAGGCTGCTCAGAACTGCGTTCCTGAGGCCGTTTGCAGGCTGAACAAACGGGAGGTGTCGAGCGAAGAGGGCAGCACTGTGCCTTTACTGCTGGCACATCCGTGCAGTTAAAGCAAACGGACGTTTCCACTCCGGCGGCTCCAACGCCACACAAGAGCTGGGCGGCACACAGTGCCCTCTCCCAAAACTTACAACGAACGTGAGTGCGCAATGAGTCCTGCGATACCTTACAGAGTTGACGCTCTCCTTTACCGCCTGCTTCCTCACTAGGGCGGCACGCTTCACTTTACTACTGGAAAACGCTGGACTTTGACTCGAGGCCACGGCTCACCTTTCTGTCGCCGGTAATCTCCGGAGTGCTCTTGGAGACGCTCCCAGCAAGGAACTGAGACCAGCGAGCCTGATGCGAGTAAACTCGCACGTTTTCCCTGAGGCCTTCTGGAGCAAAGAAAAGACGGGCCCCAGGAGTGTGCCTCAGGCACCCTTCTCGCCGCATCTCATCCACCCGGGGGGGAAATTACGTTTGGGCAGGGTCGCCCTGTTTCAAACGTGAGCTCAGACAGTTATCCTCAGTAGTTTCTGACTACCTCAAGGACACAGCGGGAGGAACAGGGCCTTTCCTCGGAGACACTTTCGGACACAGGGTCCCCTGCAGTGCATCCACTGCCTAGGTCGTGAAGTACCTGAGGCGGGCCTCAGTGCTCCGTCCCATACCTAGCTGTGTTAAGGGTGAAAGATGTACGTTTCTTCCGGCTGCACTCACAGCCTAGCTCGCGCTTCTGCGAGAGTGCCGTCCTGAGCGTTTCCCTGGACTGAGTCGTCAGCACGGGGTGTTTCTGAAGCACAGGTCCGTTTCAGTCAGTGAGGCCGATCGACTTGCAGGGAGGCTGCCCAGCGCTGCTCCCACGCGTCTCTGTTATGACTGGGACACTCTACCTCGGCCCCCAGCAAGCAACGCGTGGCCCTTGCTAGGAATGTGAAGAGTGGCTCCCACGGGCCTCCTTTCCCCCTGAGGTTCCTCAGAAGCGACCGGCCGCTCCTCCGGCACAGAGCAGTCACCATGCCAAAGTGGTGCACGGCCGCCTCTGCTCTGTGTCCCCGGAGGCATCGGGGAGTTCAGGCCATCCAGCGTGGCGCATGGATTCATGGCACCCCTGCACCCCCAGCTCTGCTGACGTGAAACACTAGCCCTTGCCTTTGGGGCCTCAGGTCACCTTTCATTTGGCCGGAGCTGACTCTGCAGTGCAGTGGTATGAGTCCCTAGAAAGGCATTTGCCAGCACAGGATGGGCTTTGAGAGAAGGCAGCCTTGCTCGCCCACAGCGACTACCCTGCGGTGGAGAGACGTCGGGCCGCAAGCGCTGCTCAGGCAGCTTGGAAGGCCGAAACAAGTCGCTCGCACACGGGCAGAAGGCGTACTTTGCCATCAGTGTCCCACTTTCAGGCTTGATGACACAGCATGTTTATCTGAACGTTCTGTCTAGCTATCTAGTACAAGGGAACGAGGGCCCCCTTCTGGTAAGAAAGGTTTCCCGGTGGGGGGTGCCGTACGTGCAGGAGAGCGTTCCCCACGCTGTGCCAAGTTTGGTACTTGGTGACTCGGGGTGGTCCCGAACGTCCAGCATTGTCCCGGGGACAGCCGTCCAGCGTTTTCTTTTTCAGGCTGGACGTAAACAACTAGCTTCCAGGTGCCGAAGGGAGTCGTCCTTGAGGCGTCCCCTGGTTTCACTGGGGACGCACAGTGGTGTTTCTCAGAAGAGCCCAAATCGCTCCCTGGGGCACACCAGCATGGAATGTAAGGCTGCTCAGAACTGCGTTCCTGAGGCCGTTTGCAGGCTGAACAAACGGGAGGTGTCGAGCGAAGAGGGCAGCACTGTGCCTTTACTGCTGGCACATCCGTGCAGTTAAAGCAAACGGACGTTTCCACTCCGGCGGCTCAAACGCCACACAAGAGCTGGGCGGCACACAGTGCCCTCTCCCAAAACTTACAACGAACGTGAGTGCGCAATGAGTCCTGCGATACCTTACAGAGTTGACGCTCTCCTTTACCGCCTGCTTCCTCACTAGGGCGGCACGCTTCACTTTACTACTGGAAAACGCTGGACTTTGAGTCGAGGCCACGGCTCACCTTTCTGTCGCCGGTAATCTCCGGAATGCTCTTGGAGACGCTCCCAGCAAGGAACTGAGACCAGCGAGCCTGATGCGAGTAAACTCGCACGTTTTCCCTGAGGCCTTCTGGAGCAAAGAAAAGACGGGCCCCAGGAGTGTGCCTCAGGCACCCTTCTCGCCGCATCTCATCCACCCGGGGGGGAAATTACGTTTGGGCAGGGTCGCCCTGTTTCAAACGTGAGCTCAGACAGTTATCCTCAGTAGTTTCTGACTACCTCAAGGACACAGCGGGAGGAACAGGGCCTTTCCTCGGAGACACTTTCGGACACAGGGTCCCCTGCAGTGCATCCACTGCCTAGGTCGTGAAGTACCTGAGGCGGGCCTCAGTGCTCCGTCCCATACCTAGCTGTGTTAAGGGTGAAAGATGTACGTTTCTTCCGGCTGCACTCACAGCCTAGCTCGCGCTTCTGCGAGAGTGCCGTCCTGAGCGTTTCCCTGGACTGAGTCGTCAGCACGGGGTGTTTCTGAAGCACAGGTCCGTTTCAGTCAGTGAGGCCGATCGACTTGCAGGGAGGCTGCCCAGCGCTGCTCCCACGCGTCTCTGTTATGACTGGGACACTCTACCTCGGCCCCCAGCAAGCAACGCGTGGCCCTTGCTAGGAATGTGAAGAGTGGCTCCCACGGGCCTCCTTTCCCCCTGAGGTTCCTCAGAAGCGACCGGCCGCTCCTCCGGCACAGAGCAGTCACCATGCCAAAGTGGTGCACGGCCGCCTCTGCCCTGTGTCCCCGGAGGCATCGGGGAGTTCAGGCCATCCAGCGTGGCGCATGGATTCATGGCACCCCTGCACCCCCAGCTCTGCTGACGTGAAACACTAGCCCTTGCCTTTGGGGCCTCAGGTCACCTTTCATTTGGCCGGAGCTGACTCTGCAGTGCAGTGGTATGAGTCCCTAGAAAGGCATTTGCCAGCACAGGATGGGCTTTGAGAGAAGGCAGCCTTGCTCGCCCACAGCGACTACCCTGCGGTGGAGAGACGTCGGGCCGCAAGCGCTGCTCAGGCAGCTTGGAAGGCCGAAACAAGTCGCTCGCACACGGGCAGAAGGCGTACTTTGCCATCAGTGTCCCACTTTCAGGCTTGATGACACAGCATGTTTATCTGAACGTTCTGTCTAGCTATCTAGTACAAGGGAACGAGGGCCCCCTTCTGGTAAGAAAGGTTTCCCGGTGGGGGGTGCCGTACGTGCAGGAGAGCGTTCCCCACGCTGTGCCAAGTTTGGTACTTGGTGACTCGGGGTGGTCCCGAACGTCCAGCATTGTCCCGGGGACAGCCGTCCAGCGTTTTCTTTTTCAGGCTGGACGTAAACAACTAGCTTCCAGGTGCCGAAGGGAGTCGTCCTTGAGGCGTCCCCTGGTTTCACTGGGGACGCACAGTGGTGTTTCTCAGAAGAGCCCAAATCGCTCCCTGGGGCACACCAGCATGGAATGTAAGGCTGCTCAGAACTGCGTTCCTGAGGCCGTTTGCAGGCTGAACAAACGGGAGGTGTCGAGCGAAGAGGGCAGCACTGTGCCTTTACTGCTGGCACATCCGTGCAGTTAAAGCAAACGGACGTTTCCACTCCGGCGGCTCAAACGCCACACAAGAGCTGGGCGGCACACAGTGCCCTCTCCCAAAACTTACAACGAACGTGAGTGCGCAATGAGTCCTGCGATACCTTACAGAGTTGACGCTCTCCTTTACCGCCTGCTTCCTCACTAGGGCGGCACGCTTCACTTTACTACTGGAAAACGCTGGACTTTGAGTCGAGGCCACGGCTCACCTTTCTGTCGCCGGTAATCTCCGGAATGCTCTTGGAGACGCTCCCAGCAAGGAACTGAGACCAGCGAGCCTGATGCGAGTAAACTCGCACTTTTTCCCTGAGGCCTTCTGGAGCAAAGAAAAGACGGGCCCCAGGAGTGTGCCTCAGGCACCCTTCTCGCCGCATCTCATCCACCCGGGGGGGAAATTACGTTTGGGCAGGGTCGCCCTGTTTCAAACGTGAGCTCAGACAGTTATCCTCAGTAGTTTCTGACTACCTCAAGGACACAGCGGGAGGAACAGGGCCTTTCCTCGGAGACACTTTCGGACACAGGGTCCCCTGCAGTGCATCCACTGCCTAGGTCGTGAAGTACCTGAGGCGGGCCTCAGTGCTCCGTCCCATACCTAGCTGTGTTAAGGGTGAAAGATGTACGTTTCTTCCGGCTGCACTCACAGCCTAGCTCGCGCTTCTGCGAGAGTGCCGTCCTGAGCGTTTCCCTGGACTGAGTCGTCAGCACGGGGTGTTTCTGAAGCACAGGTCCGTTTCAGTCAGTGAGGCCGATCGACTTGCAGGGAGGCTGCCCAGCGCTGCTCCCACGCGTCTCTGTTATGACTGGGACACTCTACCTCGGCCCCCAGCAAGCAACGCGTGGCCCTTGCTAGGAATGTGAAGAGTGGCTCCCACGGGCCTCCTTTCCCCCTGAGGTTCCTCAGAAGCGACCGGCCGCTCCTCCGGCACAGAGCAGTCACCATGCCAAAGTGGTGCACGGCCGCCTCTGCTCTGTGTCCCCGGAGGCATCGGGGAGTTCAGGCCATCCAGCGTGGCGCATGGATTCATGGCACCCCTGCACCCCCAGCTCTGCTGACGTGAAACACTAGCCCTTGCCTTTGGGGCCTCAGGTCACCTTTCATTTGGCCGGAGCTGACTCTGCAGTGCAGTGGTATGAGTCCCTAGAAAGGCATTTGCCAGCACAGGATGGGCTTTGAGAGAAGGCAGCCTTGCTCGCCCACAGCGACTACCCTGCGGTGGAGAGACGTCGGGCCGCAAGCGCTGCTCAGGCAGCTTGGAAGGCCGAAACAAGTCGCTCGCACACGGGCAGAAGGCGTACTTTGCCATCAGTGTCCCACTTTCAGGCTTGATGACACAGCATGTTTATCTGAACGTTCTGTCTAGCTATCTAGTACAAGGGAACGAGGGCCCCCTTCTGGTAAGAAAGGTTTCCCGGTGGGGGGTGCCGTACGTGCAGGAGAGCGTTCCCCACGCTGTGCCAAGTTTGGTACTTGGTGACTCGGGGTGGTCCCGAACGTCCAGCATTGTCCCGGGGACAGCCGTCCAGCGTTTTCTTTTTCAGGCTGGACGTAAACAACTAGCTTCCAGGTGCCGAAGGGAGTCGTCCTTGAGGCGTCCCCTGGTTTCACTGGGGACGCACAGTGGTGTTTCTCAGAAGAGCCCAAATCGCTCCCTGGGGCACACCAGCATGGAATGTAAGGCTGCTCAGAACTGCGTTCCTGAGGCCGTTTGCAGGCTGAACAAACGGGAGGTGTCGAGCGAAGAGGGCAGCACTGTGCCTTTACTGCTGGCACATCCGTGCAGTTAAAGCAAACGGACGTTTCCACTCCGGCGGCTCAAACGCCACACAAGAGCTGGGCGGCACACAGTGCCCTCTCCCAAAACTTACAACGAACGTGAGTGCGCAATGAGTCCTGCGATACCTTACAGAGTTGACGCTCTCCTTTACCGCCTGCTTCCTCACTAGGGCGGCACGCTTCACTTTACTACTGGAAAACGCTGGACTTTGAGTCGAGGCCACGGCTCACCTTTCTGTCGCCGGTAATCTCCGGAGTGCTCTTGGAGACGCTCCCAGCAAGGAACTGAGACCAGCGAGCCTGATGCGAGTAAACTCGCACGTTTTCCCTGAGGCCTTCTGGAGCAAAGAAAAGACGGGCCCCAGGAGTGTGCCTCAGGCACCCTTCTCGCCGCATCTCATCCACCCGGGGGGGAAATTACGTTTGGGCAGGGTCGCCCTGTTTCAAACGTGAGCTCAGACAGTTATCCTCAGTAGTTTCTGACTACCTCAAGGACACAGCGGGAGGAACAGGGCCTTTCCTCGGAGACACTTTCGGACACAGGGTCCCCTGCAGTGCATCCACTGCCTAGGTCGTGAAGTACCTGAGGCGGGCCTCAGTGCTCCGTCCCATACCTAGCTGTGTTAAGGGTGAAAGATGTACGTTTCTTCCGGCTGCACTCACAGCCTAGCTCGCGCTTCTGCGAGAGTGCCGTCCTGAGCGTTTCCCTGGACTGAGTCGTCAGCACGGGGTGTTTCTGAAGCACAGGTCCGTTTCAGTCAGTGAGGCCGATCGACTTGCAGGGAGGCTGCCCAGCGCTGCTCCCACGCGTCTCTGTTATGACTGGGACACTCTACCTCGGCCCCCAGCAAGCAACGCGTGGCCCTTGCTAGGAATGTGAAGAGTGGCTCCCACGGGCCTCCTTTCCCCCTGAGGTTCCTCAGAAGCGACCGGCCGCTCCTCCGGCACAGAGCAGTCACCATGCCAAAGTGGTGCACGGCCGCCTCTGCCCTGTGTCCCCGGAGGCATCGGGGAGTTCAGGCCATCCAGCGTGGCGCATGGATTCATGGCACCCCTGCACCCCCAGCTCTGCTGACGTGAAACACTAGCCCTTGCCTTTGGGGCCTCAGGTCACCTTTCATTTGGCCGGAGCTGACTCTGCAGTGCAGTGGTATGAGTCCCTAGAAAGGCATTTGCCAGCACAGGATGGGCTTTGAGAGAAGGCAGCCTTGCTCGCCCACAGCGACTACCCTGCGGTGGAGAGACGTCGGGCCGCAAGCGCTGCTCAGGCAGCTTGGAAGGCCGAAACAAGTCGCTCGCACACGGGCAGAAGGCGTACTTTGCCATCAGTGTCCCACTTTCAGGCTTGATGACACAGCATGTTTATCTGAACGTTCTGTCTAGCTATCTAGTACAAGGGAACGAGGGCCCCCTTCTGGTAAGAAAGGTTTCCCGGTGGGGGGTGCCGTACGTGCAGGAGAGCGTTCCCCACGCTGTGCCAAGTTTGGTACTTGGTGACTCGGGGTGGTCCCGAACGTCCAGCATTGTCCCGGGGACAGCCGTCCAGCGTTTTCTTTTTCAGGCTGGACGTAAACAACTAGCTTCCAGGTGCCGAAGGGAGTCGTCCTTGAGGCGTCCCCTGGTTTCACTGGGGACGCACAGTGGTGTTTCTCAGAAGAGCCCAAATCGCTCCCTGGGGCACACCAGCATGGAATGTAAGGCTGCTCAGAACTGCGTTCCTGAGGCCGTTTGCAGGCTGAACAAACGGGAGGTGTCGAGCGAAGAGGGCAGCACTGTGCCTTTACTGCTGGCACATCCGTGCAGTTAAAGCAAACGGACGTTTCCACTCCGGCGGCTCAAACGCCACACAAGAGCTGGGCGGCACACAGTGCCCTCTCCCAAAACTTACAACGAACGTGAGTGCGCAATGAGTCCTGCGATACCTTACAGAGTTGACGCTCTCCTTTACCGCCTGCTTCCTCACTAGGGCGGCACGCTTCACTTTACTACTGGAAAACGCTGGACTTTGAGTCGAGGCCACGGCTCACCTTTCTGTCGCCGGTAATCTCCGGAGTGCTCTTGGAGACGCTCCCAGCAAGGAACTGAGACCAGCGAGCCTGATGCGAGTAAACTCGCACGTTTTCCCTGAGGCCTTCTGGAGCAAAGAAAAGACGGGCCCCAGGAGTGTGCCTCAGGCACCCTTCTCGCCGCATCTCATCCACCCGGGGGGGAAATTACGTTTGGGCAGGGTCGCCCTGTTTCAAACGTGAGCTCAGACAGTTATCCTCAGTAGTTTCTGACTACCTCAAGGACACAGCGGGAGGAACAGGGCCTTTCCTCGGAGACACTTTCGGACACAGGGTCCCCTGCAGTGCATCCACTGCCTAGGTCGTGAAGTACCTGAGGCGGGCCTCAGTGCTCCGTCCCATACCTAGCTGTGTTAAGGGTGAAAGATGTACGTTTCTTCCGGCTGCACTCACAGCCTAGCTCGCGCTTCTGCGAGAGTGCCGTCCTGAGCGTTTCCCTGGACTGAGTCGTCAGCACGGGGTGTTTCTGAAGCACAGGTCCGTTTCAGTCAGTGAGGCCGATCGACTTGCAGGGAGGCTGCCCAGCGCTGCTCCCACGCGTCTCTGTTATGACTGGGACACTCTACCTCGGCCCCCAGCAAGCAACGCGTGGCCCTTGCTAGGAATGTGAAGAGTGGCTCCCACGGGCCTCCTTTCCCCCTGAGGTTCCTCAGAAGCGACCGGCCGCTCCTCCGGCACAGAGCAGTCACCATGCCAAAGTGGTGCACGGCCGCCTCTGCTCTGTGTCCCCGGAGGCATCGGGGAGTTCAGGCCATCCAGCGTGGCGCATGGATTCATGGCACCCCTGCACCCCCAGCTCTGCTGACGTGAAACACTAGCCCTTGCCTTTGGGGCCTCAGGTCACCTTTCATTTGGCCGGAGCTGACTCTGCAGTGCAGTGGTATGAGTCCCTAGAAAGGCATTTGCCAGCACAGGATGGGCTTTGAGAGAAGGCAGCCTTGCTCGCCCACAGCGACTACCCTGCGGTGGAGAGACGTCGGGCCGCAAGCGCTGCTCAGGCAGCTTGGAAGGCCGAAACAAGTCGCTCGCACACGGGCAGAAGGCGTACTTTGCCATCAGTGTCCCACTTTCAGGCTTGATGACACAGCATGTTTATCTGAACGTTCTGTCTAGCTATCTAGTACAAGGGAACGAGGGCCCCCTTCTGGTAAGAAAGGTTTCCCGGTGGGGGGTGCCGTACGTGCAGGAGAGCGTTCCCCACGCTGTGCCAAGTTTGGTACTTGGTGACTCGGGGTGGTCCCGAACGTCCAGCATTGTCCCGGGGACAGCCGTCCAGCGTTTTCTTTTTCAGGCTGGACGTAAACAACTAGCTTCCAGGTGCCGAAGGGAGTCGTCCTTGAGGCGTCCCCTGGTTTCACTGGGGACGCACAGTGGTGTTTCTCAGAAGAGCCCAAATCGCTCCCTGGGGCACACCAGCATGGAATGTAAGGCTGCTCAGAACTGCGTTCCTGAGGCCGTTTGCAGGCTGAACAAACGGGAGGTGTCGAGCGAAGAGGGCAGCACTGTGCCTTTACTGCTGGCACATCCGTGCAGTTAAAGCAAACGGACGTTTCCACTCCGGCGGCTCAAACGCCACACAAGAGCTGGGCGGCACACAGTGCCCTCTCCCAAAACTTACAACGAACGTGAGTGCGCAATGAGTCCTGCGATACCTTACAGAGTTGACGCTCTCCTTTACCGCCTGCTTCCTCACTAGGGCGGCACGCTTCACTTTACTACTGGAAAACGCTGGACTTTGACTCGAGGCCACGGCTCACCTTTCTGTCGCCGGTAATCTCCGGAGTGCTCTTGGAGACGCTCCCAGCAAGGAACTGAGACCAGCGAGCCTGATGCGAGTAAACTCGCACGTTTTCCCTGAGGCCTTCTGGAGCAAAGAAAAGACGGGCCCCAGGAGTGTGCCTCAGGCACCCTTCTCGCCGCATCTCATCCACCCGGGGGGGAAATTACGTTTGGGCAGGGTCGCCCTGTTTCAAACGTGAGCTCAGACAGTTATCCTCAGTAGTTTCTGACTACCTCAAGGACACAGCGGGAGGAACAGGGCCTTTCCTCGGAGACACTTTCGGACACAGGGTTCCCTGCAGTGCATCCACTGCCTAGGTCGTGAAGTACCTGAGGCGGGCCTCAGTGCTCCGTCCCATACCTAGCTGTGTTAAGGGTGAAAGATGTACGTTTCTTCCGGCTGCACTCACAGCCTAGCTCGCGCTTCTGCGAGAGTGCCGTCCTGAGCGTTTCCCTGGACTGAGTCGTCAGCACGGGGTGTTTCTGAAGCACAGGTCCGTTTCAGTCAGTGAGGCCGATCGACTTGCAGGGAGGCTGCCCAGCGCTGCTCCCACGCGTCTCTGTTATGACTGGGACACTCTACCTCGGCCCCCAGCAAGCAACGCGTGGCCCTTGCTAGGAATGTGAAGAGTGGCTCCCACGGGCCTCCTTTCCCCCTGAGGTTCCTCAGAAGCGACCGGCCGCTCCTCCGGCACAGAGCAGTCACCATGCCAAAGTGGTGCACGGCCGCCTCTGCCCTGTGTCCCCGGAGGCATCGGGGAGTTCAGGCCATCCAGCGTGGCGCATGGATTCATGGCACCCCTGCACCCCCAGCTCTGCTGACGTGAAACACTAGCCCTTGCCTTTGGGGCCTCAGGTCACCTTTCATTTGGCCGGAGCTGACTCTGCAGTGCAGTGGTATGAGTCCCTAGAAAGGCATTTGCCAGCACAGGATGGGCTTTGAGAGAAGGCAGCCTTGCTCGCCCACAGCGACTACCCTGCGGTGGAGAGACGTCGGGCCGCAAGCGCTGCTCAGGCAGCTTGGAAGGCCGAAACAAGTCGCTCGCACACGGGCAGAAGGCGTACTTTGCCATCAGTGTCCCACTTTCAGGCTTGATGACACAGCATGTTTATCTGAACGTTCTGTCTAGCTATCTAGTACAAGGGAACGAGGGCCCCCTTCTGGTAAGAAAGGTTTCCCGGTGGGGGGTGCCGTACGTGCAGGAGAGCGTTCCCCACGCTGTGCCAAGTTTGGTACTTGGTGACTCGGGGTGGTCCCGAACGTCCAGCATTGTCCCGGGGACAGCCGTCCAGCGTTTTCTTTTTCAGGCTGGACGTAAACAACTAGCTTCCAGGTGCCGAAGGGAGTCGTCCTTGAGGCGTCCCCTGGTTTCACTGGGGACGCACAGTGGTGTTTCTCAGAAGAGCCCAAATCGCTCCCTGGGGCACACCAGCATGGAATGTAAGGCTGCTCAGAACTGCGTTCCTGAGGCCGTTTGCAGGCTGAACAAACGGGAGGTGTCGAGCGAAGAGGGCAGCACTGTGCCTTTACTGCTGGCACATCCGTGCAGTTAAAGCAAACGGACGTTTCCACTCCGGCGGCTCAAACGCCACACAAGAGCTGGGCGGCACACAGTGCCCTCTCCCAAAACTTACAACGAACGTGAGTGCGCAATGAGTCCTGCGATACCTTACAGAGTTGACGCTCTCCTTTACCGCCTGCTTCCTCACTAGGGCGGCACGCTTCACTTTACTACTGGAAAACGCTGGACTTTGAGTCGAGGCCACGGCTCACCTTTCTGTCGCCGGTAATCTCCGGAGTGCTCTTGGAGACGCTCCCAGCAAGGAACTGAGACCAGCGAGCCTGATGCGAGTAAACTCGCACGTTTTCCCTGAGGCCTTCTGGAGCAAAGAAAAGACGGGCCCCAGGAGTGTGCCTCAGGCACCCTTCTCGCCGCATCTCATCCACCCGGGGGGGAAATTACGTTTGGGCAGGGTCGCCCTGTTTCAAACGTGAGCTCAGACAGTTATCCTCAGTAGTTTCTGACTACCTCAAGGACACAGCGGGAGGAACAGGGCCTTTCCTCGGAGACACTTTCGGACACAGGGTTCCCTGCAGTGCATCCACTGCCTAGGTCGTGAAGTACCTGAGGCGGGCCTCAGTGCTCCGTCCCATACCTAGCTGTGTTAAGGGTGAAAGATGTACGTTTCTTCCGGCTGCACTCACAGCCTAGCTCGCGCTTCTGCGAGAGTGCCGTCCTGAGCGTTTCCCTGGACTGAGTCGTCAGCACGGGGTGTTTCTGAAGCACAGGTCCGTTTCAGTCAGTGAGGCCGATCGACTTGCAGGGAGGCTGCCCAGCGCTGCTCCCACGCGTCTCTGTTATGACTGGGACACTCTACCTCGGCCCCCAGCAAGCAACGCGTGGCCCTTGCTAGGAATGTGAAGAGTGGCTCCCACGGGCCTCCTTTCCCCCTGAGGTTCCTCAGAAGCGACCGGCCGCTCCTCCGGCACAGAGCAGTCACCATGCCAAAGTGGTGCACGGCCGCCTCTGCCCTGTGTCCCCGGAGGCATCGGGGAGTTCAGGCCATCCAGCGTGGCGCATGGATTCATGGCACCCCTGCACCCCCAGCTCTGCTGACGTGAAACACTAGCCCTTGCCTTTGGGGCCTCAGGTCACCTTTCATTTGGCCGGAGCTGACTCTGCAGTGCAGTGGTATGAGTCCCTAGAAAGGCATTTGCCAGCACAGGATGGGCTTTGAGAGAAGGCAGCCTTGCTCGCCCACAGCGACTACCCTGCGGTGGAGAGACGTCGGGCCGCAAGCGCTGCTCAGGCAGCTTGGAAGGCCGAAACAAGTCGCTCGCACACGGGCAGAAGGCGTACTTTGCCATCAGTGTCCCACTTTCAGGCTTGATGACACAGCATGTTTATCTGAACGTTCTGTCTAGCTATCTAGTACAAGGGAACGAGGGCCCCCTTCTGGTAAGAAAGGTTTCCCGGTGGGGGGTGCCGTACGTGCAGGAGAGCGTTCCCCACGCTGTGCCAAGTTTGGTACTTGGTGACTCGGGGTGGTCCCGAACGTCCAGCATTGTCCCGGGGACAGCCGTCCAGCGTTTTCTTTTTCAGGCTGGACGTAAACAACTAGCTTCCAGGTGCCGAAGGGAGTCGTCCTTGAGGCGTCCCCTGGTTTCACTGGGGACGCACAGTGGTGTTTCTCAGAAGAGCCCAAATCGCTCCCTGGGGCACACCAGCATGGAATGTAAGGCTGCTCAGAACTGCGTTCCTGAGGCCGTTTGCAGGCTGAACAAACGGGAGGTGTCGAGCGAAGAGGGCAGCACTGTGCCTTTACTGCTGGCACATCCGTGCAGTTAAAGCAAACGGACGTTTCCACTCCGGCGGCTCCAACGCCACACAAGAGCTGGGCGGCACACAGTGCCCTCTCCCAAAACTTACAACGAACGTGAGTGCGCAATGAGTCCTGCGATACCTTACAGAGTTGACGCTCTCCTTTACCGCCTGCTTCCTCACTAGGGCGGCACGCTTCACTTTACTACTGGAAAACGCTGGACTTTGACTCGAGGCCACGGCTCACCTTTCTGTCGCCGGTAATCTCCGGAATGCTCTTGGAGACGCTCCCAGCAAGGAACTGAGACCAGCGAGCCTGATGCGAGTAAACTCGCACTTTTTCCCTGAGGCCTTCTGGAGCAAAGAAAAGACGGGCCCCAGGAGTGTGCCTCAGGCACCCTTCTCGCCGCATCTCATCCACCCGGGGGGGAAATTACGTTTGGGCAGGGTCGCCCTGTTTCAAACGTGAGCTCAGACAGTTATCCTCAGTAGTTTTCTGACTACCTCAAGGAAACAGCGGGAGGAACAGGGCCTTTCCTCGGAGACACTTTCGGACACAGGGTCCCCTGCAGTGCATCCACTGCCTAGGTCGTGAAGTACCTGAGGCGGGCCTCAGTGCTCCGTCCCATACCTAGCTGTGTTAAGGGTGAAAGATGTACGTTTCTTCCGGCTGCACTCACAGCCTAGCTCGCGCTTCTGCGAGAGTGCCGTCCTGAGCGTTTCCCTGGACTGAGTCGTCAGCACGGGGTGTTTCTGAAGCACAGGTCCGTTTCAGTCAGTGAGGCCGATCGACTTGCAGGGAGGCTGCCCAGCGCTGCTCCCACGCGTCTCTGTTATGACTGGGACACTCTACCTCGGCCCCCAGCAAGCAACGCGTGGCCCTTGCTAGGAATGTGAAGAGTGGCTCCCACGGGCCTCCTTTCCCCCTGAGGTTCCTCAGAAGCGACCGGCCGCTCCTCCGGCACAGAGCAGTCACCATGCCAAAGTGGTGCACGGCCGCCTCTGCTCTGTGTCCCCGGAGGCATCGGGGAGTTCAGGCCATCCAGCGTGGCGCATGGATTCATGGCACCCCTGCACCCCCAGCTCTGCTGACGTGAAACACTAGCCCTTGCCTTGGGGCCTCAGGTCACCTTTCATTTGGCCGGAGCTGACTCTGCAGTGCAGTGGTATGAGTCCCTAGAAAGGCATTTGCCAGCACAGGATGGGCTTTGAGAGAAGGCAGCCTTGCTCGCCCACAGCGACTACCCTGCGGTGGAGAGACGTCGGGCCGCAAGCGCTGCTCAGGCAGCTTGGAAGGCCGAAACAAGTCGCTCGCACACGGGCAGAAGGCATACTTTGCCATCAGTGTCCCACTTTCAGGCTTGATGACACAGCATGTTTATCTGAACGTTCTGTCTAGCTATCTAGTACAAGGGAACGAGGGCCCCCTTCTGGTAAGAAAGGTTTCCCGGTGGGGGGTGCCGTACGTGCAGGAGAGCGTTCCCCACGCTGTGCCAAGTTTGGTACTTGGTGACTCGGGGTGGTCCCGAACGTCCAGCATTGTCCCGGGGACAGCCGTCCAGCGTTTTCTTTTTCAGGCTGGACGTAAACAACTAGCTTCCAGGTGCCGAAGGGAGTCGTCCTTGAGGCGTCCCCTGGTTTCACTGGGGACGCACAGTGGTGTTTCTCAGAAGAGCCCAAATCGCTCCCTGGGGCACACCAGCATGGAATGTAAGGCTGCTCAGAACTGCGTTCCTGAGGCCGTTTGCAGGCTGAACAAACGGGAGGTGTCGAGCGAAGAGGGCAGCACTGTGCCTTTACTGCTGGCACATCCGTGCAGTTAAAGCAAACGGACGTTTCCACTCCGGCGGCTCAAACGCCACACAAGAGCTGGGCGGCACACAGTGCCCTCTCCCAAAACTTACAACGAACGTGAGTGCGCAATGAGTCCTGCGATACCTTACAGAGTTGACGCTCTCCTTTACCGCCTGCTTCCTCACTAGGGCGGCACGCTTCACTTTACTACTGGAAAACGCTGGACTTTGACTCGAGGCCACGGCTCACCTTTCTGTCGCCGGTAATCTCCGGAGTGCTCTTGGAGACGCTCCCAGCAAGGAACTGAGACCAGCGAGCCTGATGCGAGTAAACTCGCACTTTTTCCCTGAGGCCTTCTGGAGCAAAGAAAAGACGGGCCCCAGGAGTGTGCCTCAGGCACCCTTCTCGCCGCATCTCATCCACCCGGGGGGGGAAATTACGTTTGGGCAGGGTCGCCCTGTTTCAAACGTGAGCTCAGACAGTTATCCTCAGTAGTTTTCTGACTACCTCAAGGAAACAGCGGGAGGAACAGGGCCTTTCCTCGGAGACACTTTCGGACACAGGGTCCCCTGCAGTGCATCCACTGCCTAGGTCGTGAAGTACCTGAGGCGGGCCTCAGTGCTCCGTCCCATACCTAGCTGTGTTAAGGGTGAAAGATGTACGTTTCTTCCGGCTGCACTCACAGCCTAGCTCGCGCTTCTGCGAGAGTGCCGTCCTGAGCGTTTCCCTGGACTGAGTCGTCAGCACGGGGTGTTTCTGAAGCACAGGTCCGTTTCAGTCAGTGAGGCCGATCGACTTGCAGGGAGGCTGCCCAGCGCTGCTCCCACGCGTCTCTGTTATGACTGGGACACTCTACCTCGGCCCCCAGCAAGCAACGCGTGGCCCTTGCTAGGAATGTGAAGAGTGGCTCCCACGGGCCTCCTTTCCCCCTGAGGTTCCTCAGAAGCGACCGGCCGCTCCTCCGGCACAGAGCAGTCA
This sequence comes from Mesoplodon mirus, assembly GCF_964341445.2. Classification (NCBI taxonomy): domain Eukaryota; kingdom Metazoa; phylum Chordata; class Mammalia; order Artiodactyla; family Ziphiidae; genus Mesoplodon; species Mesoplodon mirus. Next base: position 72,467 of record NW_028294871.1, on the reverse strand, counting down.
CCATGCCAAAGTGGTGCACGGCCGCCTCTGCTCTGTGTCCCCGGAGGCATCGGGGAGTTCAGGCCATCCAGCGTGGCGCATGGATTCATGGCACCCCTGCACCCCCAGCTCTGCTGAGGTGAAACACTAGCCCTTGCCTTGGGGCCTCAGGTCACCTTTCATTTGGCCGGAGCTGACTCTGCAGTGCAGTGGTATGAGTCCCTAGAAAGGCATTTGCCAGCACAGGATGGGCTTTGAGAGAAGGCAGCCTTGCTCGCCCACAGCGACTACCCTGCGGTGGAGAGACGTCGGGCCGCAAGCGCTGCTCAGGCAGCTTGGAAGGCCGAAACAAGTCGCTCGCACACGGGCAGAAGGCGTACTTTGCCATCAGTGTCCCACTTTCAGGCTTGATGACACAGCATGTTTATCTGAACGTTCTGTCTAGCTATCTAGTACAAGGGAACGAGGGCCCCCTTCTGGTAAGAAAGGTTTCCCGGTGGGGGGTGCCGTACGTGCAGGAGAGCGTTCCCCACTCTGTGCCAAGTTTGGTACTTGGTGACTCGGGGTGGTCCCGAACGTCCAGCATTGTCCCGGGGACAGCCGTCCAGCGTTTTCTTTTTCAGGCTGGACGTAAACAACTAGCTTCCAGGTGCCGAAGGGAGTCGTCCTTGAGGCGTCCCCTGGTTTCACTGGGGACGCACAGTGGTGTTTCTCAGAAGAGCCCAAATCGCTCCCTGGGGCACACCAGCATGGAATGTAAGGCTGCTCAGAACTGCGTTCCTGAGGCCGTTTGCAGGCTGAACAAACGGGAGGTGTCGAGCGAAGAGGGCAGCACTGTGCCTTTACTGCTGGCACATCCGTGCAGTTAAAGCAAACGGACGTTTCCACTCCGGCGGCTCCAACGCCACACAAGAGCTGGGCGGCACACAGTGCCCTCTCCCAAAACTTACAACGACCGTGAGTGCGCAATGAGTCCTGCGATACCTTACAGAGTTGACGCTCTCCTTTACCGCCTGCTTCCTCACTAGGGCGGCACGCTTCACTTTACTACTGGAAAACGCTGGACTTTGACTCGAGGCCACGGCTCACCTTTCTGTCGCCGGTAATCTCCGGAGTGCTCTTGGAGACGCTCCCAGCAAGGAACTGAGACCAGCGAGCCTGATGCGAGTAAACTCGCACTTTTTCCCTGAGGCCTTCTGGAGCAAAGAAAAGACGGGCCCCAGGAGTGTGCCTCAGGCACCCTTCTCGCCGCATCTCATCCACCCGGGGGAGAAATTACGTTTGGGCAGGGTCGCCCTGTTTCAAACGTGAGCTCAGACAGTTATCCTCAGTAGTTTTCTGACTACCTCAAGGAAACAGCGGGAGGAACAAGGCCTTTCCTCGGAGACACTTTCGGACACAGGGTCCCCTGCAGTGCATCCACTGCCTAGGTCGTGAAGTACCTGAGGCGGGCCTCAGTGCTCCGTCCCATACCTAGCTGTGTTAAGGGTGAAAGATGTACGTTTCTTCCGGCTGCACTCACAGCCTAGCTCGCGCTTCTGCGAGAGTGCCGTCCTGAGCGTTTCCCTGGACTGAGTCGTCAGCACGGGGTGTTTCTGAAGCACAGGTCCGTTTCAGTCAGTGAGGCCGATCGACTTGCAGGGAGGCTGCCCAGCGCTGCTCCCACGCGTCTCTGTTATGACTGGGACACTCTACCTCGGCCCCCAGCAAGCAACGCGTGGCCCTTGCTAGGAATGTGAAGAGTGGCTCCCACGGGCCTCCTTTCCCCCTGAGGTTCCTCAGAAGCGACCGGCCGCTCCTCCGGCACAGAGCAGTCACCATGCCAAAGTGGTGCACGGCCGCCTCTGCTCTGTGTCCCCGGAGGCATCGGGGAGTTCAGGCCATCCAGCGTGGCGCATGGATTCATGGCACCCCTGCACCCCCAGCTCTGCTGAGGTGAAACACTAGCCCTTGCCTTGGGGCCTCAGGTCACCTTTCATTTGGCCGGAGCTGACTCTGCAGTGCAGTGGTATGAGTCCCTAGAAAGGCATTTGCCAGCACAGGATGGGCTTTGAGAGAAGGCAGCCTTGCTCGCCCACAGCGACTACCCTGCGGTGGAGAGACGTCGGGCCGCAAGCGCTGCTCAGGCAGCTTGGAAGGCCGAAACAAGTCGCTCGCACACGGGCAGAAGGCGTACTTTGCCATCAGTGTCCCACTTTCAGGCTTGATGACACAGCATGTTTATCTGAACGTTCTGTCTAGCTATCTAGTACAAGGGAACGAGGGCCCCCTTCTGGTAAGAAAGGTTTCCCGGTGGGGGGTGCCGTACGTGCAGGAGAGCGTTCCCCACGCTGTGCCAAGTTTGGTACTTGGTGACTCGGGGTGGTCCCGAACGTCCAGCATTGTCCCGGGGACAGCCGTCCAGCGTTTTCTTTTTCAGGCTGGACGTAAACAACTAGCTTCCAGGTGCCGAAGGGAGTCGTCCTTGAGGCGTCCCCTGGTTTCACTGGGGACGCACAGTGGTGTTTCTCAGAAGAGCCCAAATCGCTCCCTGGGGCACACCAGCATGGAATGTAAGGCTGCTCAGAACTGCGTTCCTGAGGCCGTTTGCAGGCTGAACAAACGGGAGGTGTCGAGCGAAGAGGGCAGCACTGTGCCTTTACTGCTGGCACATCCGTGCAGTTAAAGCAAACGGACGTTTCCACTCCGGCGGCTCCAACGCCACACAAGAGCTGGGCGGCACACAGTGCCCTCTCCCAAAACTTACAACGAACGTGAGTGCGCAATGAGTCCTGCGATACCTTACAGAGTTGACGCTCTCCTTTACCGCCTGCTTCCTCACTAGGGCGGCACGCTTCACTTTACTACTGGAAAACGCTGGACTTTGACTCGAGGCCACGGCTCACCTTTCTGTCGCCGGTAATCTCCGGAATGCTCTTGGAGACGCTCCCAGCAAGGAACTGAGACCAGCGAGCCTGATGCGAGTAAACTCGCACTTTTTCCCTGAGGCCTTCTGGAGCAAAGAAAAGACGGGCCCCAGGAGTGTGCCTCAGGCACCCTTCTCGCCGCATCTCATCCACCCGGGGGGGGAAATTACGTTTGGGCAGGGTCGCCCTGTTTCAAACGTGAGCTCAGACAGTTATCCTCAGTAGTTTTCTGACTACCTCAAGGAAACAGCGGGAGGAACAGGGCCTTTCCTCGGAGACACTTTCGGACACAGGGTCCCCTGCAGTGCATCCACTGCCTAGGTCGTGAAGTACCTGAGGCGGGCCTCAGTGCTCCGTCCCATACCTAGCTGTGTTAAGGGTGAAAGATGTACGTTTCTTCCGGCTGCACTCACAGCCTAGCTCGCGCTTCTGCGAGAGTGCCGTCCTGAGCGTTTCCCTGGACTGAGTCGTCAGCACGGGGTGTTTCTGAAGCACAGGTCCGTTTCAGTCAGTGAGGCCGATCGACTTGCAGGGAGGCTGCCCAGCGCTGCTCCCACGCGTCTCTGTTATGACTGGGACACTCTACCTCGGCCCCCAGCAAGCAACGCGTGGCCCTTGCTAGGAATGTGAAGAGTGGCTCCCACGGGCCTCCTTTCCCCCTGAGGTTCCTCAGAAGCGACCGGCCGCTCCTCCGGCACAGAGCAGTCACCATGCCAAAGTGGTGCACGGCCGCCTCTGCTCTGTGTCCCCGGAGGCATCGGGGAGTTCAGGCCATCCAGCGTGGCGCATGGATTCATGGCACCCCTGCACCCCCAGCTCTGCTGACGTGAAACACTAGCCCTTGCCTTGGGGCCTCAGGACACCTTTCATTTGGCCGGAGCTGACTCTGCAGTGCAGTGGTATGAGTCCCTAGAAAGGCATTTGCCAGCACAGGATGGGCTTTGAGAGAAGGCAGCCTTGCTCGCCCACAGCGACTACCCTGCGGTGGAGAGACGTCGGGCCGCAAGCGCTGCTCAGGCAGCTTGGAAGGCCGAAACAAGTCGCTCGCACACGGGCAGAAGGCGTACTTTGCCATCAGTGTCCCACTTTCAGGCTTGATGACACAGCATGTTTATCTGAACGTTCTGTCTAGCTATCTAGTACAAGGGAACGAGGGCCCCCTTCTGGTAAGAAAGGTTTCCCGGTGGGGGGTGCCGTACGTGCAGGTGAGCGTTCCCCACGCTGTGCCAAGTTTGGTACTTGGTGACTCGGGGTGGTCCCGAACGTCCAGCATTGTCCCGGGGACAGCCGTCCAGCGTTTTCTTTTTCAGGCTGGACGTAAACAACTAGCTTCCAGGTGCCGAAGGGAGTCGTCCTTGAGGCGTCCCCTGGTTTCACTGGGGACGCACAGTGGTGTTTCTCAGAAGAGCCCAAATCGCTCCCTGGGGCACACCAGCATGGAATGTAAGGCTGCTCAGAACTGCGTTCCTGAGGCCGTTTGCAGGCTGAACAAACGGGAGGTGTCGAGCGAAGAGGGCAGCACTGTGCCTTTACTGCTGGCACATCCGTGCAGTTAAAGCAAACGGACGTTTCCACTCCGGCGGCTCAAACGCCACACAAGAGCTGGGCGGCACACAGTGCCCTCTCCCAAAACTTACAACGAACGTGAGTGCGCAATGAGTCCTGCGATACCTTACAGAGTTGACGCTCTCCTTTACCGCCTGCTTCCTCACTAGGGCGGCACGCTTCACTTTACTACTGGAAAACGCTGGACTTTGACTCGAGGCCACGGCTCACCTTTCTGTCGCCGGTAATCTCCGGAATGCTCTTGGAGACGCTCCCAGCAAGGAACTGAGACCAGCGAGCCTGATGCGAGTAAACTCGCACTTTTTCCCTGAGGCCTTCTGGAGCAAAGAAAAGACGGGCCCCAGGAGTGTGCCTCAGGCACCCTTCTCGCCGCATCTCATCCACCCGGGGGGGGAAATTACGTTTGGGCAGGGTCGCCCTGTTTCAAACGTGAGCTCAGACAGTTATCCTCAGTAGTTTTCTGACTACCTCAAGGAAACAGCGGGAAGAACAGGGCCTTTCCTCGGAGACACTTTCGGACACAGGGTCCCCTGCAGTGCATCCACTGCCTAGGTCGTGAAGTACCTGAGGCGGGCCTCAGTGCTCCGTCCCATACCTAGCTGTGTTAAGGGTGAAAGATGTACGTTTCTTCCGGCTGCACTCACAGCCTAGCTCGCGCTTCTGCGAGAGTGCCGTCCTGAGCGTTTCCCTGGACTGAGTCGTCAGCACGGGGTGTTTCTGAAGCACAGGTCCGTTTCAGTCAGTGAGGCCGATCGACTTGCAGGGAGGCTGCCCAGCGCTGCTCCCACGCGTCTCTGTTATGACTGGGACACTCTACCTCGGCCCCCAGCAAGCAACGCGTGGCCCTTGCTAGGAATGTGAAGAGTGGCTCCCACGGGCCTCCTTTCCCCCTGAGGTTCCTCAGAAGCGACCGGCCGCTCCTCCGGCACAGAGCAGTCACCATGCCAAAGTGGTGTACGGCCGCCTCTGCTCTGTGTCCCCGGAGGCATCGGGGAGTTCAGGCCATCCAGCGTGGCGCATGGATTCATGGCACCCCTGCACCCCCAGCTCTGCTGACGTGAAACACTAGCCCTTGCCTTTGGGGCCTCAGGTCACCTTTCATTTGGCCGGAGCTGACTCTGCAGTGCAGTGGTATGAGTCCCTAGAAAGGCATTTGCCAGCACAGGATGGGCTTTGAGAGAAGGCAGCCTTGCTCGCCCACAGCGACTACCCTGCAGTGGAGAGACGTCGGGCCGCAAGCGCTGCTCAGGCAGCTTGGAAGGCCGAAACAAGTCGCTCGCACACGGGCAGAAGGCGTACTTTGCCATCAGTGTCCCACTTTCAGGCTTGATGACACAGCATGTTTATCTGAACGTTCTGTCTAGCTATCTAGTACAAGGGAACGAGGGCCCCCTTCTGGTAAGAAAGGTTTCCCGGTGGGGGGTGCCGTACGTGCAGGAGAGCGTTCCCCACGCTGTGCCAAGTTTGGTACTTGGTGACTCGGGGTGGTCCCGAACGTCCAGCATTGTCCCGGGGACAGCCGTCCAGCGTTTTCTTTTTCAGGCTGGACGTAAACAACTAGCTTCCAGGTGCCGAAGGGAGTCGTCCTTGAGGCGTCCCCTGGTTTCACTGGGGACGCACAGTGGTGTTTCTCAGAAGAGCCCAAATCGCTCCCTGGGGCACACCAGCATGGAATGTAAGGCTGCTCAGAACTGCGTTCCTGAGGCCGTTTGCAGGCTGAACAAACGGGAGGTGTCGAGCGAAGAGGGCAGCACTGTGCCTTTACTGCTGGCACATCCGTGCAGTTAAAGCAAACGGACGTTTCCACTCCGGCGGCTCAAACGCCACACAAGAGCTGGGCGGCACACAGTGCCCTCTCCCAAAACTTACAACGAACGTGAGTGCGCAATGAGTCCTGCGATACCTTACAGAGTTGACGCTCTCCTTTACCGCCTGCTTCCTCACTAGGGCGGCACGCTTCACTTTACTACTGGAAAACGCTGGACTTTGACTCGAGGCCACGGCTCACCTTTCTGTCGCCGGTAATCTCCGGAGTGCTCTTGGAGACGCTCCCAGCAAGGAACTGAGACCAGCGAGCCTGATGCGAGTAAACTCGCACGTTTTCCCTGAGGCCTTCTGGAGCAAAGAAAAGACGGGCCCCAGGAGTGTGCCTCAGGCACCCTTCTCGCCGCATCTCATCCACCCGGGGGGGAAATTACGTTTGGGCAGGGTCGCCCTGTTTCAAACGTGAGCTCAGACAGTTATCCTCAGTAGTTTCTGACTACCTCAAGGACACAGCGGGAGGAACAGGGCCTTTCCTCGGAGACACTTTCGGACACAGGGTCCCCTGCAGTGCATCCACTGCCTAGGTCGTGAAGTACCTGAGGCGGGCCTCAGTGCTCCGTCCCATACCTAGCTGTGTTAAGGGTGAAAGATGTACGTTTCTTCCGGCTGCACTCACAGCCTAGCTCGCGCTTCTGCGAGAGTGCCGTCCTGAGCGTTTCCCTGGACTGAGTCGTCAGCACGGGGTGTTTCTGAAGCACAGGTCCGTTTCAGTCAGTGAGGCCGATCGACTTGCAGGGAGGCTGCCCAGCGCTGCTCCCACGCGTCTCTGTTATGACTGGGACACTCTACCTCGGCCCCCAGCAAGCAACGCGTGGCCCTTGCTAGGAATGTGAAGAGTGGCTCCCACGGGCCTCCTTTCCCCCTGAGGTTCCTCAGAAGCGACCGGCCGCTCCTCCGGCACAGAGCAGTCACCATGCCAAAGTGGTGCACGGCCGCCTCTGCTCTGTGTCCCCGGAGGCATCGGGGAGTTCAGGCCATCCAGCGTGGCGCATGGATTCATGGCACCCCTGCACCCCCAGCTCTGCTGAGGTGAAACACTAGCCCTTGCCTTGGGGCCTCAGGTCACCTTTCATTTGGCCGGAGCTGACTCTGCAGTGCAGTGGTATGAGTCCCTAGAAAGGCATTTGCCAGCACAGGATGGGCTTTGAGAGAAGGCAGCCTTGCTCGCCCACAGCGACTACCCTGCGGTGGAGAGACGTCGGGCCGCAAGCGCTGCTCAGGCAGCTTGGAAGGCCGAAACAAGTCGCTCGCACACGGGCAGAAGGCGTACTTTGCCATCAGTGTCCCACTTTCAGGCTTGATGACACAGCATGTTTATCTGAACGTTCTGTCTAGCTATCTAGTACAAGGGAACGAGGGCCCCCTTCTGGTAAGAAAGGTTTCCCGGTGGGGGGTGCCGTACGTGCAGGAGAGCGTTCCCCACGCTGTGCCAAGTTTGGTACTTGGTGACTCGGGGTGGTCCCGAACGTCCAGCATTGTCCCGGGGACAGCCGTCCAGCGTTTTCTTTTTCAGGCTGGACGTAAACAACTAGCTTCCAGGTGCCGAAGGGAGTCGTCCTTGAGGCGTCCCCTGGTTTCACTGGGGACGCACAGTGGTGTTTCTCAGAAGAGCCCAAATCGCTCCCTGGGGCACACCAGCATGGAATGTAAGGCTGCTCAGAACTGCGTTCCTGAGGCCGTTTGCAGGCTGAACAAACGGGAGGTGTCGAGCGAAGAGGGCAGCACTGTGCCTTTACTGCTGGCACATCCGTGCAGTTAAAGCAAACGGACGTTTCCACTCCGGCGGCTCAAACGCCACACAAGAGCTGGGCGGCACACAGTGCCCTCTCCCAAAACTTACAACGAACGTGAGTGCGCAATGAGTCCTGCGATACCTTACAGAGTTGACGCTCTCCTTTACCGCCTGCTTCCTCACTAGGGCGGCACGCTTCACTTTACTACTGGAAAACGCTGGACTTTGACTCGAGGCCACGGCTCACCTTTCTGTCGCCGGTAATCTCCGGAATGCTCTTGGAGACGCTCCCAGCAAGGAACTGAGACCAGCGAGCCTGATGCGAGTAAACTCGCACTTTTTCCCTGAGGCCTTCTGGAGCAAAGAAAAGACGGGCCCCAGGAGTGTGCCTCAGGCACCCTTCTCGCCGCATCTCATCCACCCGGGGGGGAAATTACGTTTGGGCAGGGTCGCCCTGTTTCAAACGTGAGCTCAGACAGTTATCCTCAGTAGTTTCTGACTACCTCAAGGACACAGCGGGAGGAACAGGGCCTTTCCTCGGAGACACTTTCGGACACAGGGTCCCCTGCAGTGCATCCACTGCCTAGGTCGTGAAGTACCTGAGGCGGGCCTCAGTGCTCCGTCCCATACCTAGCTGTGTTAAGGGTGAAAGATGTACGTTTCTTCCGGCTGCACTCACAGCCTAGCTCGCGCTTCTGCGAGAGTGCCGTCCTGAGCGTTTCCCTGGACTGAGTCGTCAGCACGGGGTGTTTCTGAAGCACAGGTCCGTTTCAGTCAGTGAGGCCGATCGACTTGCAGGGAGGCTGCCCAGCGCTGCTCCCACGCGTCTCTGTTATGACTGGGACACTCTACCTCGGCCCCCAGCAAGCAACGCGTGGCCCTTGCTAGGAATGTGAAGAGTGGCTCCCACGGGCCTCCTTTCCCCCTGAGGTTCCTCAGAAGCGACCGGCCGCTCCTCCGGCACAGAGCAGTCACCATGCCAAAGTGGTGCACGGCCGCCTCTGCTCTGTGTCCCCGGAGGCATCGGGGAGTTCAGGCCATCCAGCGTGGCGCATGGATTCATGGCACCCCTGCACCCCCAGCTCTGCTGACGTGAAACACTAGCCCTTGCCTTTGGGGCCTCAGGTCACCTTTCATTTGGCCGGAGCTGACTCTGCAGTGCAGTGGTATGAGTCCCTAGAAAGGCATTTGCCAGCACAGGATGGGCTTTGAGAGAAGGCAGCCTTGCTCGCCCACAGCGACTACCCTGCAGTGGAGAGACGTCGGGCCGCAAGCGCTGCTCAGGCAGCTTGGAAGGCCGAAACAAGTCGCTCGCACACGGGCAGAAGGCGTACTTTGCCATCAGTGTCCCACTTTCAGGCTTGATGACACAGCATGTTTATCTGAACGTTCTGTCTAGCTATCTAGTACAAGGGAACGAGGGCCCCCTTCTGGTAAGAAAGGTTTCCCGGTGGGGGGTGCCGTACGTGCAGGAGAGCGTTCCCCACGCTGTGCCAAGTTTGGTACTTGGTGACTCGGGGTGGTCCCGAACGTCCAGCATTGTCCCGGGGACAGCCGTCCAGCGTTTTCTTTTTCAGGCTGGACGTAAACAACTAGCTTCCAGGTGCCGAAGGGAGTCGTCCTTGAGGCGTCCCCTGGTTTCACTGGGGACGCACAGTGGTGTTTCTCAGAAGAGCCCAAATCGCTCCCTGGGGCACACCAGCATGGAATGTAAGGCTGCTCAGAACTGCGTTCCTGAGGCCGTTTGCAGGCTGAACAAACGGGAGGTGTCGAGCGAAGAGGGCAGCACTGTGCCTTTACTGCTGGCACATCCGTGCAGTTAAAGCAAACGGACGTTTCCACTCCGGCGGCTCAAACGCCACACAAGAGCTGGGCGGCACACAGTGCCCTCTCCCAAAACTTACAACGAACGTGAGTGCGCAATGAGTCCTGCGATACCTTACAGAGTTGACGCTCTCCTTTACCGCCTGCTTCCTCACTAGGGCGGCACGCTTCACTTTACTACTGGAAAACGCTGGACTTTGACTCGAGGCCACGGCTCACCTTTCTGTCGCCGGTAATCTCCGGAGTGCTCTTGGAGACGCTCCCAGCAAGGAACTGAGACCAGCGAGCCTGATGCGAGTAAACTCGCACGTTTTCCCTGAGGCCTTCTGGAGCAAAGAAAAGACGGGCCCCAGGAGTGTGCCTCAGGCACCCTTCTCGCCGCATCTCATCCACCCGGGGGGGAAATTACGTTTGGGCAGGGTCGCCCTGTTTCAAACGTGAGCTCAGACAGTTATCCTCAGTAGTTTCTGACTACCTCAAGGACACAGCGGGAGGAACAGGGCCTTTCCTCGGAGACACTTTCGGACACAGGGTCCCCTGCAGTGCATCCACTGCCTAGGTCGTGAAGTACCTGAGGCGGGCCTCAGTGCTCCGTCCCATACCTAGCTGTGTTAAGGGTGAAAGATGTACGTTTCTTCCGGCTGCACTCACAGCCTAGCTCGCGCTTCTGCGAGAGTGCCGTCCTGAGCGTTTCCCTGGACTGAGTCGTCAGCACGGGGTGTTTCTGAAGCACAGGTCCGTTTCAGTCAGTGAGGCCGATCGACTTGCAGGGAGGCTGCCCAGCGCTGCTCCCACGCGTCTCTGTTATGACTGGGACACTCTACCTCGGCCCCCAGCAAGCAACGCGTGGCCCTTGCTAGGAATGTGAAGAGTGGCTCCCACGGGCCTCCTTTCCCCCTGAGGTTCCTCAGAAGCGACCGGCCGCTCCTCCGGCACAGAGCAGTCACCATGCCAAAGTGGTGTACGGCCGCCTCTGCTCTGTGTCCCCGGAGGCATCGGGGAGTTCAGGCCATCCAGCGTGGCGCATGGATTCATGGCACCCCTGCACCCCCAGCTCTGCTGACGTGAAACACTAGCCCTTGCCTTTGGGGCCTCAGGTCACCTTTCATTTGGCCGGAGCTGACTCTGCAGTGCAGTGGTATGAGTCCCTAGAAAGGCATTTGCCAGCACAGGATGGGCTTTGAGAGAAGGCAGCCTTGCTCGCCCACAGCGACTACCCTGCAGTGGAGAGACGTCGGGCCGCAAGCGCTGCTCAGGCAGCTTGGAAGGCCGAAACAAGTCGCTCGCACACGGGCAGAAGGCGTACTTTGCCATCAGTGTCCCACTTTCAGGCTTGATGACACAGCATGTTTATCTGAACGTTCTGTCTAGCTATCTAGTACAAGGGAACGAGGGCCCCCTTCTGGTAAGAAAGGTTTCCCGGTGGGGGGTGCCGTACGTGCAGGAGAGCGTTCCCCACGCTGTGCCAAGTTTGGTACTTGGTGACTCGGGGTGGTCCCGAACGTCCAGCATTGTCCCGGGGACAGCCGTCCAGCGTTTTCTTTTTCAGGCTGGACGTAAACAACTAGCTTCCAGGTGCCGAAGGGAGTCGTCCTTGAGGCGTCCCCTGGTTTCACTGGGGACGCACAGTGGTGTTTCTCAGAAGAGCCCAAATCGCTCCCTGGGGCACACCAGCATGGAATGTAAGGCTGCTCAGAACTGCGTTCCTGAGGCCGTTTGCAGGCTGAACAAACGGGAGGTGTCGAGCGAAGAGGGCAGCACTGTGCCTTTACTGCTGGCACATCCGTGCAGTTAAAGCAAACGGACGTTTCCACTCCGGCGGCTCAAACGCCACACAAGAGCTGGGCGGCACACAGTGCCCTCTCCCAAAACTTACAACGAACGTGAGTGCGCAATGAGTCCTGCGATACCTTACAGAGTTGACGCTCTCCTTTACCGCCTGCTTCCTCACTAGGGCGGCACGCTTCACTTTACTACTGGAAAACGCTGGACTTTGACTCGAGGCCACGGCTCACCTTTCTGTCGCCGGTAATCTCCGGAGTGCTCTTGGAGACGCTCCCAGCAAGGAACTGAGACCAGCGAGCCTGATGCGAGTAAACTCGCACGTTTTCCCTGAGGCCTTCTGGAGCAAAGAAAAGACGGGCCCCAGGAGTGTGCCTCAGGCACCCTTCTCGCCGCATCTCATCCACCCGGGGGGGAAATTACGTTTGGGCAGGGTCGCCCTGTTTCAAACGTGAGCTCAGACAGTTATCCTCAGTAGTTTCTGACTACCTCAAGGACACAGCGGGAGGAACAGGGCCTTTCCTCGGAGACACTTTCGGACACAGGGTCCCCTGCAGTGCATCCACTGCCTAGGTCGTGAAGTACCTGAGGCGGGCCTCAGTGCTCCGTCCCATACCTAGCTGTGTTAAGGGTGAAAGATGTACGTTTCTTCCGGCTGCACTCACAGCCTAGCTCGCGCTTCTGCGAGAGTGCCGTCCTGAGCGTTTCCCTGGACTGAGTCGTCAGCACGGGGTGTTTCTGAAGCACAGGTCCGTTTCAGTCAGTGAGGCCGATCGACTTGCAGGGAGGCTGCCCAGCGCTGCTCCCACGCGTCTCTGTTATGACTGGGACACTCTACCTCGGCCCCCAGCAAGCAACGCGTGGCCCTTGCTAGGAATGTGAAGAGTGGCTCCCACGGGCCTCCTTTCCCCCTGAGGTTCCTCAGAAGCGACCGGCCGCTCCTCCGGCACAGAGCAGTCACCATGCCAAAGTGGTGCACGGCCGCCTCTGCTCTGTGTCCCCGGAGGCATCGGGGAGTTCAGGCCATCCAGCGTGGCGCATGGATTCATGGCACCCCTGCACCCCCAGCTCTGCTGAGGTGAAACACTAGCCCTTGCCTTGGGGCCTCAGGTCACCTTTCATTTGGCCGGAGCTGACTCTGCAGTGCAGTGGTATGAGTCCCTAGAAAGGCATTTGCCAGCACAGGATGGGCTTTGAGAGAAGGCAGCCTTGCTCGCCCACAGCGACTACCCTGCGGTGGAGAGACGTCGGGCCGCAAGCGCTGCTCAGGCAGCTTGGAAGGCCGAAACAAGTCGCTCGCACACGGGCAGAAGGCGTACTTTGCCATCAGTGTCCCACTTTCAGGCTTGATGACACAGCATGTTTATCTGAACGTTCTGTCTAGCTATCTAGTACAAGGGAACGAGGGCCCCCTTCTGGTAAGAAAGGTTTCCAGGTGGGGGGTGCCGTACGTGCAGGAGAGCGTTCCCCACGCTGTGCCAAGTTTGGTACTTGGTGACTCGGGGTGGTCCCGAACGTCCAGCATTGTCCCGGGGACAGCCGTCCAGCGTTTTCTTTTTCAGGCTGGACGTAAACAACTAGCTTCCAGGTGCCGAAGGGAGTCGTCCTTGAGGCGTCCCCTGGTTTCACTGGGGACGCACAGTGGTGTTTCTCAGAAGAGCCCAAATCGCTCCCTGGGGCACACCAGCATGGAATGTAAGGCTGCTCAGAACTGCGTTCCTGAGGCCGTTTGCAGGCTGAACAAACGGGAGGTGTCGAGCGAAGAGGGCAGCACTGTGCCTTTACTGCTGGCACATCCGTGCAGTTAAAGCAAACGGACGTTTCCACTCCGGCGGCTCAAACGCCACACAAGAGCTGGGCGGCACACAGTGCCCTCTCCCAAAACTTACAACGAACGTGAGTGCGCAATGAGTCCTGCGATACCTTACAGAGTTGACGCTCTCCTTTACCGCCTGCTTCCTCACTAGGGCGGCACGCTTCACTTTACTACTGGAAAACGCTGGACTTTGACTCGAGGCCACGGCTCACCTTTCTGTCGCCGGTAATCTCCGGAATGCTCTTGGAGACGCTCCCAGCAAGGAACTGAGACCAGCGAGCCTGATGCGAGTAAACTCGCACTTTTTCCCTGAGGCCTTCTGGAGCAAAGAAAAGACGGGCCCCAGGAGTGTGCCTCAGGCACCCTTCTCGCCGCATCTCATCCACCCGGGGGGGAAATTACGTTTGGGCAGGGTCGCCCTGTTTCAAACGTGAGCTCAGACAGTTATCCTCAGTAGTTTCTGACTACCTCAAGGACACAGCGGGAGGAACAGGGCCTTTCCTCGGAGACACTTTCGGACACAGGGTCCCCTGCAGTGCATCCACTGCCTAGGTCGTGAAGTACCTGAGGCGGGCCTCAGTGCTCCGTCCCATACCTAGCTGTGTTAAGGGTGAAAGATGTACGTTTCTTCCGGCTGCACTCACAGCCTAGCTCGCGCTTCTGCGAGAGTGCCGTCCTGAGCGTTTCCCTGGACTGAGTCGTCAGCACGGGGTGTTTCTGAAGCACAGGTCCGTTTCAGTCAGTGAGGCCGATCGACTTGCAGGGAGGCTGCCCAGCGCTGCTCCCACGCGTCTCTGTTATGACTGGGACACTCTACCTCGGCCCCCAGCAAGCAACGCGTGGCCCTTGCTAGGAATGTGAAGAGTGGCTCCCACGGGCCTCCTTTCCCCCTGAGGTTCCTCAGAAGCGACCGGCCGCTCCTCCGGCACAGAGCAGTCACCATGCCAAAGTGGTGCACGGCCGCCTCTGCTCTGTGTCCCCGGAGGCATCGGGGAGTTCAGGCCATCCAGCGTGGCGCATGGATTCATGGCACCCCTGCACCCCCAGCTCTGCTGACGTGAAACACTAGCCCTTGCCTTTGGGGCCTCAGGTCACCTTTCATTTGGCCGGAGCTGACTCTGCAGTGCAGTGGTATGAGTCCCTAGAAAGGCATTTGCCAGCACAGGATGGGCTTTGAGAGAAGGCAGCCTTGCTCGCCCACAGCGACTACCCTGCAGTGGAGAGACGTCGGGCCGCAAGCGCTGCTCAGGCAGCTTGGAAGGCCGAAACAAGTCGCTCGCACACGGGCAGAAGGCGTACTTTGCCATCAGTGTCCCACTTTCAGGCTTGATGACACAGCATGTTTATCTGAACGTTCTGTCTAGCTATCTAGTACAAGGGAACGAGGGCCCCCTTCTGGTAAGAAAGGTTTCCCGGTGGGGGGTGCCGTACGTGCAGGAGAGCGTTCCCCACGCTGTGCCAAGTTTGGTACTTGGTGACTCGGGGTGGTCCCGAACGTCCAGCATTGTCCCGGGGACAGCCGTCCAGCGTTTTCTTTTTCAGGCTGGACGTAAACAACTAGCTTCCAGGTGCCGAAGGGAGTCGTCCTTGAGGCGTCCCCTGGTTTCACTGGGGACGCACAGTGGTGTTTCTCAGAAGAGCCCAAATCGCTCCCTGGGGCACACCAGCATGGAATGTAAGGCTGCTCAGAACTGCGTTCCTGAGGCCGTTTGCAGGCTGAACAAACGGGAGGTGTCGAGCGAAGAGGGCAGCACTGTGCCTTTACTGCTGGCACATCCGTGCAGTTAAAGCAAACGGACGTTTCCACTCCGGCGGCTCAAACGCCACACAAGAGCTGGGCGGCACACAGTGCCCTCTCCCAAAACTTACAACGAACGTGAGTGCGCAATGAGTCCTGCGATACCTTACAGAGTTGACGCTCTCCTTTACCGCCTGCTTCCTCACTAGGGCGGCACGCTTCACTTTACTACTGGAAAACGCTGGACTTTGACTCGAGGCCACGGCTCACCTTTCTGTCGCCGGTAATCTCCGGAGTGCTCTTGGAGACGCTCCCAGCAAGGAACTGAGACCAGCGAGCCTGATGCGAGTAAACTCGCACGTTTTCCCTGAGGCCTTCTGGAGCAAAGAAAAGACGGGCCCCAGGAGTGTGCCTCAGGCACCCTTCTCGCCGCATCTCATCCACCCGGGGGGGAAATTACGTTTGGGCAGGGTCGCCCTGTTTCAAACGTGAGCTCAGACAGTTATCCTCAGTAGTTTCTGACTACCTCAAGGACACAGCGGGAGGAACAGGGCCTTTCCTCGGAGACACTTTCGGACACAGGGTCCCCTGCAGTGCATCCACTGCCTAGGTCGTGAAGTACCTGAGGCGGGCCTCAGTGCTCCGTCCCATACCTAGCTGTGTTAAGGGTGAAAGATGTACGTTTCTTCCGGCTGCACTCACAGCCTAGCTCGCGCTTCTGCGAGAGTGCCGTCCTGAGCGTTTCCCTGGACTGAGTCGTCAGCACGGGGTGTTTCTGAAGCACAGGTCCGTTTCAGTCAGTGAGGCCGATCGACTTGCAGGGAGGCTGCCCAGCGCTGCTCCCACGCGTCTCTGTTATGACTGGGACACTCTACCTCGGCCCCCAGCAAGCAACGCGTGGCCCTTGCTAGGAATGTGAAGAGTGGCTCCCACGGGCCTCCTTTCCCCCTGAGGTTCCTCAGAAGCGACCGGCCGCTCCTCCGGCACAGAGCAGTCACCATGCCAAAGTGGTGCACGGCCGCCTCTGCTCTGTGTCCCCGGAGGCATCGGGGAGTTCAGGCCATCCAGCGTGGCGCATGGATTCATGGCACCCCTGCACCCCCAGCTCTGCTGACGTGAAACACTAGCCCTTGCCTTGGGGCCTCAGGTCACCTTTCATTTGGCCGGAGCTGACTCTGCAGTGCAGTGGTATGAGTCCCTAGAAAGGCATTTGCCAGCACAGGATGGGCTTTGAGAGAAGGCAGCCTTGCTCGCCCACAGCGACTACCCTGCGGTGGAGAGACGTCGGGCCGCAAGCGCTGCTCAGGCAGCTTGGAAGGCCGAAACAAGTCGCTCGCACACGGGCAGAAGGCGTACTTTGCCATCAGTGTCCCACTTTCAGGCTTGATGACACAGCATGTTTATCTGAACGTTCTGTCTAGCTATCTAGTACAAGGGAACGAGGGCCCCCTTCTGGTAAGAAAGGTTTCCCGGTGGGGGGTGCCGTACGTGCAGGAGAGCGTTCCCCACGCTGTGCCAAGTTTGGTACTTGGTGACTCGGGGTGGTCCCGAACGTCCAGCATTGTCCCGGGGACAGCCGTCCAGCGTTTTCTTTTTCAGGCTGGACGTAAACAACTAGCTTCCAGGTGCCGAAGGGAGTCGTCCTTGAGGCGTCCCCTGGTTTCACTGGGGACGCACAGTGGTGTTTCTCAGAAGAGCCCAAATCGCTCCCTGGGGCACACCAGCATGGAATGTAAGGCTGCTCAGAACTGCGTTCCTGAGGCCGTTTGCAGGCTGAACAAACGGGAGGTGTCGAGCGAAGAGGGCAGCACTGTGCCTTTACTGCTGGCACATCCGTGCAGTTAAAGCAAACGGACGTTTCCACTCCGGCGGCTCAAACGCCACACAAGAGCTGGGCGGCACACAGTGCCCTCTCCCAAAACTTACAACGAACGTGAGTGCGCAATGAGTCCTGCGATACCTTACAGAGTTGACGCTCTCCTTTACCGCCTGCTTCCTCACTAGGGCGGCACGCTTCACTTTACTACTGGAAAACGCTGGACTTTGACTCGAGGCCACGGCTCACCTTTCTGTCGCCGGTAATCTCCGGAATGCTCTTGGAGACGCTCCCAGCAAGGAACTGAGACCAGCGAGCCTGATGCGAGTAAACTCGCACTTTTTCCCTGAGGCCTTCTGGAGCAAAGAAAAGACGGGCCCCAGGAGTGTGCCTCAGGCACCCTTCTCGCCGCATCTCATCCACCCGGGGGGGAAATTACGTTTGGGCAGGGTCGCCCTGTTTCAAACGTGAGTTCAGACAGTTATCCTCAGTAGTTTCTGACTACCTCAAGGACACAGCGGGAGGAACAGGGCCTTTCCTCGGAGACACTTTCGGACACAGGGTCCCCTGCAGTGCATCCACTGCCTAGGTCGTGAAGTACCTGAGGCGGGCCTCAGTGCTCCGTCCCATACCTAGCTGTGTTAAGGGTGAAAGATGTACGTTTCTTCAGGCTGCACTCACAGCCTAGCTCGCGCTTCTGCGAGAGTGCCGTCCTGAGTGTTTCCCTGGACTGAGTCGTCAGCACGGGGTGTTTCTGAAGCACAGGTCCGTTTCAGTCAGTGAGGCCGATCGACTTGCAGGGAGGCTGCCCAGCGCTGCTCCCACGCGTCTCTGTTATGACTGGGACACTCTACCTCGGCCCCCAGCAAGCAACGCGTGGCCCTTGCTAGGAATGTGAAGAGTGGCTCCCACGGGCCTCCTTTCCCCCTGAGGTTCCTCAGAAGCGACCGGCCGCTCCTCCGGCACAGAGCAGTCACCATGCCAAAGTGGTGCACGGCCGCCTCTGCTCTGTGTCCCCGGAGGCATCGGGGAGTTCAGGCCATCCAGCGTGGCGCATGGATTCATGGCACCCCTGCACCCCCAGCTCTGCTGACGTGAAACACTAGCCCTTGCCTTTGGGGCCTCAGGTCACCTTTCATTTGGCCGGAGCTGACTCTGCAGTGCAGTGGTATGAGTCCCTAGAAAGGCATTTGCCAGCACAGGATGGGCTTTGAGAGAAGGCAGCCTTGCTCGCCCACAGCGACTACCCTGCAGTGGAGAGACGTCGGGCCGCAAGCGCTGCTCAGGCAGCTTGGAAGGCCGAAACAAGTCGCTCGCACACGGGCAGAAGGCGTACTTTGCCATCAGTGTCCCACTTTCAGGCTTGATGACACAGCATGTTTATCTGAACGTTCTGTCTAGCTATCTAGTACAAGGGAACGAGGGCCCCCTTCTGGTAAGAAAGGTTTCCAGGTGGGGGGTGCCGTACGTGCAGGAGAGCGTTCCCCACGCTGTGCCAAGTTTGGTACTTGGTGACTCGGGGTGGTCCCGAACGTCCAGCATTGTCCCGGGGACAGCCGTCCAGCGTTTTCTTTTTCAGGCTGGACGTAAACAACTAGCTTCCAGGTGCCGAAGGGAGTCGTCCTTGAGGCGTCCCCTGGTTTCACTGGGGACGCACAGTGGTGTTTCTCAGAAGAGCCCAAATCGCTCCCTGGGGCACACCAGCATGGAATGTAAGGCTGCTCAGAACTGCGTTCCTGAGGCCGTTTGCAGGCTGAACAAACGGGAGGTGTCGAGCGAAGAGGGCAGCACTGTGCCTTTACTGCTGGCACATCCGTGCAGTTAAAGCAAACGGACGTTTCCACTCCGGCGGCTCAAACGCCACACAAGAGCTGGGCGGCACACAGTGCCCTCTCCCAAAACTTACAACGAACGTGAGTGCGCAATGAGTCCTGCGATACCTTACAGAGTTGACGCTCTCCTTTACCGCCTGCTTCCTCACTAGGGCGGCACGCTTCACTTTACTACTGGAAAACGCTGGACTTTGACTCGAGGCCACGGCTCACCTTTCTGTCGCCGGTAATCTCCGGAATGCTCTTGGAGACGCTCCCAGCAAGGAACTGAGACCAGCGAGCCTGATGCGAGTAAACTCGCACTTTTTCCCTGAGGCCTTCTGGAGCAAAGAAAAGACGGGCCCCAGGAGTGTGCCTCAGGCACCCTTCTCGCCGCATCTCATCCACCCGGGGGGGGAAATTACGTTTGGGCAGGGTCGCCCTGTTTCAAACGTGAGCTCAGACAGTTATCCTCAGTAGTTTTCTGACTACCTCAAGGAAACAGCGGGAGGAACAGGGCCTTTCCTCGGAGACACTTTCGGACACAGGGTCCCCTGCAGTGCATCCACTGCCTAGGTCGTGAAGTACCTGAGGCGGGCCTCAGTGCTCCGTCCCATACCTAGCTGTGTTAAGGGTGAAAGATGTACGTTTCTTCCGGCTGCACTCACAGCCTAGCTCGCGCTTCTGCGAGAGTGCCGTCCTGAGCGTTTCCCTGGACTGAGTCGTCAGCACGGGGTGTTTCTGAAGCACAGGTCCGTTTCAGTCAGTGAGGCCGATCGACTTGCAGGGAGGCTGCCCAGCGCTGCTCCCACGCGTCTCTGTTATGACTGGGACACTCTACCTCGGCCCCCAGCAAGCAACACGTGGCCCTTGCTAGGAATGTGAAGAGTGGCTCCCACGGGCCTCCTTTCCCCCTGAGGTTCCTCAGAAGCGACCGGCCGCTCCTCCGGCACAGAGCAGTCACCATGCCAAAGTGGTGTACGGCCGCCTCTGCTCTGTGTCCCCGGAGGCATCGGGGAGTTCAGGCCATCCAGCGTGGCGCATGGATTCATGGCACCCCTGCACCCCCAGCTCTGCTGACGTGAAACACTAGCCCTTGCCTTGGGGCCTCAGGACACCTTTCATTTGGCCGGAGCTGACTCTGCAGTGCAGTGGTATGAGTCCCTAGAAAGGCATTTGCCAGCACAGGATGGGCTTTGAGAGAACGCAGCCTTGCTCGCCCACAGCGACTACCCTGCGGTGGAGAGACGTCGGGCCGCAAGCGCTGCTCAGGCAGCTTGGAAGGCCGAAACAAGTCGCTCGCACACGGGCAGAAGGCGTACTTTGCCATCAGTGTCCCACTTTCAGGCTTGATGACACAGCATGTTTATCTGAACGTTCTGTCTAGCTATCTAGTACAAGGGAACGAGGGCCCCCTTCTGGTAAGAAAGGTTTCCAGGTGGGGGGTGCCGTACGTGCAGGAGAGCGTTCCCCACGCTGTGCCAAGTTTGGTACTTGGTGACTCGGGGTGGTCCCGAACGTCCAGCATTGTCCCGGGGACAGCCGTCCAGCGTTTTCTTTTTCAGGCTGGACGTAAACAACTAGCTTCCAGGTGCCGAAGGGAGTCGTCCTTGAGGCGTCCCCTGGTTTCACTGGGGACGCACAGTGGTGTTTCTCAGAAGAGCCCAAATCGCTCCCTGGGGCACACCAGCATGGAATGTAAGGCTGCTCAGAACTGCGTTCCTGAGGCCGTTTGCAGGCTGAACAAACGGGAGGTGTCGAGCGAAGAGGGCAGCACTGTGCCTTTACTGCTGGCACATCCGTGCAGTTAAAGCAAACGGACGTTTCCACTCCGGCGGCTCAAACGCCACACAAGAGCTGGGCGGCACACAGTGCCCTCTCCCAAAACTTACAACGAACGTGAGTGCGCAATGAGTCCTGCGATACCTTACAGAGTTGACGCTCTCCTTTACCGCCTGCTTCCTCACTAGGGCGGCACGCTTCACTTTACTACTGGAAAACGCTGGACTTTGACTCGAGGCCACGGCTCACCTTTCTGTCGCTGGTAATCTCCGGAATGCTCTTGGAGACGCTCCCAGCAAGGAACTGAGACCAGCGAGCCTGATGCGAGTAAACTCGCACTTTTTCCCTGAGGCCTTCTGGAGCAAAGAAAAGACGGGCCCCAGGAGTGTGCCTCAGGCACCCTTCTCGCCGCATCTCATCCACCCGGGGGGGAAATTACGTTTGGGCAGGGTCGCCCTGTTTCAAACGTGAGCTCAGACAGTTATCCTCAGTAGTTTCTGACTACCTCAAGGACACAGCGGGATGAACAGGGCCTTTCCTCGGAGACACTTTCGGACACAGGGTCCCCTGCAGTGCATCCACTGCCTAGGTCGTGAAGTACCTGAGGCGGGCCTCAGTGCTCCGTCCCATACCTAGCTGTGTTAAGGGTGAAAGATGTACGTTTCTTCCGGCTGCACTCACAGCCTAGCTCGCGCTTCTGCGAGAGTGCCGTCCTGAGCGTTTCCCTGGACTGAGTCGTCAGCACGGGGTGTTTCTGAAGCACAGGTCCGTTTCAGTCAGTGAGGCCGATCGACTTGCAGGGAGGCTGCCCAGCGCTGCTCCCACGCGTCTCTGTTATGACTGGGACACTCTACCTCGGCCCCCAGCAAGCAACGCGTGGCCCTTGCTAGGAATGTGAAGAGTGGCTCCCACGGGCCTCCTTTCCCCCTGAGGTTCCTCAGAAGCGACCGGCCGCTCCTCCGGCACAGAGCAGTCACCATGCCAAAGTGGTGCACGGCCGCCTCTGCTCTGTGTCCCCGGAGGCATCGGGGAGTTCAGGCCATCCAGCGTGGCGCATGGATTCATGGCACCCCTGCACCCCCAGCTCTGCTGACGTGAAACACTAGCCCTTGCCTTTGGGGCCTCAGGTCACCTTTCATTTGGCCGGAGCTGACTCTGCAGTGCAGTGGTATGAGTCCCTAGAAAGGCATTTGCCAGCACAGGATGGGCTTTGAGAGAAGGCAGCCTTGCTCGCCCACAGCGACTACCCTGCAGTGGAGAGACGTCGGGCCGCAAGCGCTGCTCAGGCAGCTTGGAAGGCCGAAACAAGTCGCTCGCACACGGGCAGAAGGCGTACTTTGCCATCAGTGTCCCACTTTCAGGCTTGATGACACAGCATGTTTATCTGAACGTTCTGTCTAGCTATCTAGTACAAGGGAACGAGGGCCCCCTTCTGGTAAGAAAGGTTTCCCGGTGGGGGGTGCCGTACGTGCAGGAGAGCGTTCCCCACGCTGTGCCAAGTTTGGTACTTGGTGACTCGGGGTGGTCCCGAACGTCCAGCATTGTCCCGGGGACAGCCGTCCAGCGTTTTCTTTTTCAGGCTGGACGTAAACAACTAGCTTCCAGGTGCCGAAGGGAGTCGTCCTTGAGGCGTCCCCTGGTTTCACTGGGGACGCACAGTGGTGTTTCTCAGAAGAGCCCAAATCGCTCCCTGGGGCACACCAGCATGGAATGTAAGGCTGCTCAGAACTGCGTTCCTGAGGCCGTTTGCAGGCTGAACAAACGGGAGGTGTCGAGCGAAGAGGGCAGCACTGTGCCTTTACTGCTGGCACATCCGTGCAGTTAAAGCAAACGGACGTTTCCACTCCGGCGGCTCAAACGCCACACAAGAGCTGGGCGGCACACAGTGCCCTCTCCCAAAACTTACAACGAACGTGAGTGCGCAATGAGTCCTGCGATACCTTACAGAGTTGACGCTCTCCTTTACCGCCTGCTTCCTCACTAGGGCGGCACGCTTCACTTTACTACTGGAAAACGCTGGACTTTGACTCGAGGCCACGGCTCACCTTTCTGTCGCCGGTAATCTCCGGAGTGCTCTTGGAGACGCTCCCAGCAAGGAACTGAGACCAGCGAGCCTGATGCGAGTAAACTCGCACGTTTTCCCTGAGGCCTTCTGGAGCAAAGAAAAGACGGGCCCCAGGAGTGTGCCTCAGGCACCCTTCTCGCCGCATCTCATCCACCCGGGGGGGAAATTACGTTTGGGCAGGGTCGCCCTGTTTCAAACGTGAGCTCAGACAGTTATCCTCAGTAGTTTCTGACTACCTCAAGGACACAGCGGGAGGAACAGGGCCTTTCCTCGGAGACACTTTCGGACACAGGGTCCCCTGCAGTGCATCCACTGCCTAGGTCGTGAAGTACCTGAGGCGGGCCTCAGTGCTCCGTCCCATACCTAGCTGTGTTAAGGGTGAAAGATGTACGTTTCTTCCGGCTGCACTCACAGCCTAGCTCGCGCTTCTGCGAGAGTGCCGTCCTGAGCGTTTCCCTGGACTGAGTCGTCAGCACGGGGTGTTTCTGAAGCACAGGTCCGTTTCAGTCAGTGAGGCCGATCGACTTGCAGGGAGGCTGCCCAGCGCTGCTCCCACGCGTCTCTGTTATGACTGGGACACTCTACCTCGGCCCCCAGCAAGCAACGCGTGGCCCTTGCTAGGAATGTGAAGAGTGGCTCCCACGGGCCTCCTTTCCCCCTGAGGTTCCTCAGAAGCGACCGGCCGCTCCTCCGGCACAGAGCAGTCACCATGCCAAAGTGGTGCACGGCCGCCTCTGCTCTGTGTCCCCGGAGGCATCGGGGAGTTCAGGCCATCCAGCGTGGCGCATGGATTCATGGCACCCCTGCACCCCCAGCTCTGCTGACGTGAAACACTAGCCCTTGCCTTTGGGGCCTCAGGTCACCTTTCATTTGGCCGGAGCTGACTCTGCAGTGCAGTGGTATGAGTCCCTAGAAAGGCATTTGCCAGCACAGGATGGGCTTTGAGAGAAGGCAGCCTTGCTCGCCCACAGCGACTACCCTGCGGTGGAGAGACGTCGGGCCGCAAGCGCTGCTCAGGCAGCTTGGAAGGCCGAAACAAGTCGCTCGCACACGGGCAGAAGGCGTACTTTGCCATCAGTGTCCCACTTTCAGGCTTGATGACACAGCATGTTTATCTGAACGTTCTGTCTAGCTATCTAGTACAAGGGAACGAGGGCCCCCTTCTGGTAAGAAAGGTTTCCCGGTGGGGGGTGCCGTACGTGCAGGAGAGCGTTCCCCACGCTGTGCCAAGTTTGGTACTTGGTGACTCGGGGTGGTCCCGAACGTCCAGCATTGTCCCGGGGACAGCCGTCCAGCGTTTTCTTTTTCAGGCTGGACGTAAACAACTAGCTTCCAGGTGCCGAAGGGAGTCGTCCTTGAGGCGTCCCCTGGTTTCACTGGGGACGCACAGTGGTGTTTCTCAGAAGAGCCCAAATCGCTCCCTGGGGCACACCAGCATGGAATGTAAGGCTGCTCAGAACTGCGTTCCTGAGGCCGTTTGCAGGCTGAACAAACGGGAGGTGTCGAGCGAAGAGGGCAGCACTGTGCCTTTACTGCTGGCACATCCGTGCAGTTAAAGCAAACGGACGTTTCCACTCCGGCGGCTCAAACGCCACACAAGAGCTGGGCGGCACACAGTGCCCTCTCCCAAAACTTACAACGAACGTGAGTGCGCAATGAGTCCTGCGATACCTTACAGAGTTGACGCTCTCCTTTACCGCCTGCTTCCTCACTAGGGCGGCACGCTTCACTTTACTACTGGAAAACGCTGGACTTTGACTCGAGGCCACGGCTCACCTTTCTGTCGCCGGTAATCTCCGGAGTGCTCTTGGAGACGCTCCCAGCAAGGAACTGAGACCAGCGAGCCTGATGCGAGTAAACTCGCACGTTTTCCCTGAGGCCTTCTGGAGCAAAGAAAAGACGGGCCCCAGGAGTGTGCCTCAGGCACCCTTCTCGCCGCATCTCATCCACCCGGGGGGGAAATTACGTTTGGGCAGGGTCGCCCTGTTTCAAACGTGAGCTCAGACAGTTATCCTCAGTAGTTTCTGACTACCTCAAGGACACAGCGGGAGGAACAGGGCCTTTCCTCGGAGACACTTTCGGACACAGGGTCCCCTGCAGTGCATCCACTGCCTAGGTCGTGAAGTACCTGAGGCGGGCCTCAGTGCTCCGTCCCATACCTAGCTGTGTTAAGGGTGAAAGATGTACGTTTCTTCCGGCTGCACTCACAGCCTAGCTCGCGCTTCTGCGAGAGTGCCGTCCTGAGCGTTTCCCTGGACTGAGTCGTCAGCACGGGGTGTTTCTGAAGCACAGGTCCGTTTCAGTCAGTGAGGCCGATCGACTTGCAGGGAGGCTGCCCAGCGCTGCTCCCACGCGTCTCTGTTATGACTGGGACACTCTACCTCGGCCCCCAGCAAGCAACGCGTGGCCCTTGCTAGGAATGTGAAGAGTGGCTCCCACGGGCCTCCTTTCCCCCTGAGGTTCCTCAGAAGCGACCGGCCGCTCCTCCGGCACAGAGCAGTCACCATGCCAAAGTGGTGCACGGCCGCCTCTGCTCTGTGTCCCCGGAGGCATCGGGGAGTTCAGGCCATCCAGCGTGGCGCATGGATTCATGGCACCCCTGCACCCCCAGCTCTGCTGACGTGAAACACTAGCCCTTGCCTTTGGGGCCTCAGGTCACCTTTCATTTGGCCGGAGCTGACTCTGCAGTGCAGTGGTATGAGTCCCTAGAAAGGCATTTGCCAGCACAGGATGGGCTTTGAGAGAAGGCAGCCTTGCTCGCCCACAGCGACTACCCTGCGGTGGAGAGACGTCGGGCCGCAAGCGCTGCTCAGGCAGCTTGGAAGGCCGAAACAAGTCGCTCGCACACGGGCAGAAGGCGTACTTTGCCATCAGTGTCCCACTTTCAGGCTTGATGACACAGCATGTTTATCTGAACGTTCTGTCTAGCTATCTAGTACAAGGGAACGAGGGCCCCCTTCTGGTAAGAAAGGTTTCCCGGTGGGGGGTGCCGTACGTGCAGGAGAGCGTTCCCCACGCTGTGCCAAGTTTGGTACTTGGTGACTCGGGGTGGTCCCGAACGTCCAGCATTGTCCCGGGGACAGCCGTCCAGCGTTTTCTTTTTCAGGCTGGACGTAAACAACTAGCTTCCAGGTGCCGAAGGGAGTCGTCCTTGAGGCGTCCCCTGGTTTCACTGGGGACGCACAGTGGTGTTTCTCAGAAGAGCCCAAATCGCTCCCTGGGGCACACCAGCATGGAATGTAAGGCTGCTCAGAACTGCGTTCCTGAGGCCGTTTGCAGGCTGAACAAACGGGAGGTGTCGAGCGAAGAGGGCAGCACTGTGCCTTTACTGCTGGCACATCCGTGCAGTTAAAGCAAACGGACGTTTCCACTCCGGCGGCTCAAACGCCACACAAGAGCTGGGCGGCACACAGTGCCCTCTCCCAAAACTTACAACGAACGTGAGTGCGCAATGAGTCCTGCGATACCTTACAGAGTTGACGCTCTCCTTTACCGCCTGCTTCCTCACTAGGGCGGCACGCTTCACTTTACTACTGGAAAACGCTGGACTTTGACTCGAGGCCACGGCTCACCTTTCTGTCGCCGGTAATCTCCGGAGTGCTCTTGGAGACGCTCCCAGCAAGGAACTGAGACCAGCGAGCCTGATGCGAGTAAACTCGCACTTTTTCCCTGAGGCCTTCTGGAGCAAAGAAAAGACGGGCCCCAGGAGTGTGCCTCAGGCACCCTTCTCGCCGCATCTCATCCACCCGGGGGGGAAATTACGTTTGGGCAGGGTCGCCCTGTTTCAAACGTGAGCTCAGACAGTTATCCTCAGTAGTTTCTGACGACCTCAAGGACACAGCGGGAGGAACAGGGCCTTTCCTCGGAGACACTTTCGGACACAGGGTCCCCTGCAGTGCATCCACTGCCTAGGTCGTGAAGTACCTGAGGCGGGCCTCAGTGCTCCGTCCCATACCTAGCTGTGTTAAGGGTGAAAGATGTACGTTTCTTCCGGCTGCACTCACAGCCTAGCTCGCGCTTCTGCGAGAGTGCCGTCCTGAGCGTTTCCCTGGACTGAGTCGTCAGCACGGGGTGTTTCTGAAGCACAGGTCCGTTTCAGTCAGTGAGGCCGATCGACTTGCAGGGAGGCTGCCCAGCGCTGCTCCCACGCGTCTCTGTTATGACTGGGACACTCTACCTCGGCCCCCAGCAAGCAACGCGTGGCCCTTGCTAGGAATGTGAAGAGTGGCTCCCACGGGCCTCCTTTCCCCCTGAGGTTCCTCAGAAGCGACCGGCCGCTCCTCCGGCACAGAGCAGTCACCATGCCAAAGTGGTGCACGGCCGCCTCTGCTCTGTGTCCCCGGAGGCATCGGGGAGTTCAGGCCATCCAGCGTGGCGCATGGATTCATGGCACCCCTGCACCCCCAGCTCTGCTGACGTGAAACACTAGCCCTTGCCTTGGGGCCTCAGGTCACCTTTCATTTGGCCGGAGCTGACTCTGCAGTGCAGTGGTATGAGTCCCTAGAAAGGCATTTGCCAGCACAGGATGGGCTTTGAGAGAAGGCAGCCTTGCTCGCCCACAGCGACTACCCTGCGGTGGAGAGACGTCGGGCCGCAAGCGCTGCTCAGGCAGCTTGGAAGGCCGAAACAAGTCGCTCGCACACGGGCAGAAGGCGTACTTTGCCATCAGTGTCCCACTTTCAGGCTTGATGACACAGCATGTTTATCTGAACGTTCTGTCTAGCTATCTAGTACAAGGGAACGAGGGCCCCCTTCTGGTAAGAAAGGTTTCCCGGTGGGGGGTGCCGTACGTGCAGGAGAGCGTTCCCCACGCTGTGCCAAGTTTGGTACTTGGTGACTCGGGGTGGTCCCGAACGTCCAGCATTGTCCCGGGGACAGCCGTCCAACGTTTTCTTTTTCAGGCTGGACGTAAACAACTAGCTTCCAGGTGCCGAAGGGAGTCGTCCTTGAGGCGTCCCCTGGTTTCACTGGGGACGCACAGTGGTGTTTCTCAGAAGAGCCCAAATCGCTCCCTGGGGCACACCAGCATGGAATGTAAGGCTGCTCAGAACTGCGTTCCTGAGGCCGTTTGCAGGCTGAACAAACGGGAGGTGTCGAGCGAAGAGGGCAGCACTGTGCCTTTACTGCTGGCACATCCGTGCAGTTAAAGCAAACGGACGTTTCCACTCCGGCGGCTCCAACGCCACACAAGAGCTGGGCGGCACACAGTGCCCTCTCCCAAAACTTACAACGACCGTGAGTGCGCAATGAGTCCTGCGATACCTTACAGAGTTGACGCTCTCCTTTACCGCCTGCTTCCTCACTAGGGCGGCACGCTTCACTTTACTACTGGAAAACGCTGGACTTTGACTCGAGGCCACGGCTCACCTTTCTGTCGCCGGTAATCTCCGGAGTGCTCTTGGAGACGCTCCCAGCAAGGAACTGAGACCAGCGAGCCTGATGCGAGTAAACTCGCACGTTTTCCCTGAGGCCTTCTGGAGCAAAGAAAAGACGGGCCCCAGGAGTGTGCCTCAGGCACCCTTCTCGCCGCATCTCATCCACCCGGGGGGGAAATTACGTTTGGGCAGGGTCGCCCTGTTTCAAACGTGAGCTCAGACAGTTATCCTCAGTAGTTTCTGACTACCTCAAGGACACAGCGGGAGGAACAGGGCCTTCCTCGGAGACACTTTCGGACACAGGGTCCCCTGCAGTGCATCCACTGCCTAGGTCGTGAAGTACCTGAGGCGGGCCTCAGTGCTCCGTCCCATACCTAGCTGTGTTAAGGGTGAAAGATGTACGTTTCTTCCGGCTGCACTCACAGCCTAGCTCGCGCTTCTGCGAGAGTGCCGTCCTGAGCGTTTCCCTGGACTGAGTCGTCAGCACGGGGTGTTTCTGAAGCACAGGTCCGTTTCAGTCAGTGAGGCCGATCGACTTGCAGGGAGGCTGCCCAGCGCTGCTCCCACGCGTCTCTGTTATGACTGGGACACTCTACCTCGGCCCCCAGCAAGCAACGCGTGGCCCTTGCTAGGAATGTGAAGAGTGGCTCCCACGGGCCTCCTTTCCCCCTGAGGTTCCTCAGAAGCGACCGGCCGCTCCTCCGGCACAGAGCAGTCACCATGCCAAAGTGGTGCACGGCCGCCTCTGCTCTGTGTCCCCGGAGGCATCGGGGAGTTCAGGCCATCCAGCGTGGCGCATGGATTCATGGCACCCCTGCACCCCCAGCTCTGCTGACGTGAAACACTAGCCCTTGCCTTTGGGGCCTCAGGTCACCTTTCATTTGGCCGGAGCTGACTCTGCAGTGCAGTGGTATGAGTCCCTAGAAAGGCATTTGCCAGCACAGGATGGGCTTTGAGAGAAGGCAGCCTTGCTCGCCCACAGCGACTACCCTGCGGTGGAGAGACGTCGGGCCGCAAGCGCTGCTCAGGCAGCTTGGAAGGCCGAAACAAGTCGCTCGCACACGGGCAGAAGGCGTACTTTGCCATCAGTGTCCCACTTTCAGGCTTGATGACACAGCATGTTTATCTGAACGTTCTGTCTAGCTATCTAGTACAAGGGAACGAGGGCCCCCTTCTGGTAAGAAAGGTTTCCCGGTGGGGGGTGCCGTACGTGCAGGAGAGCGTTCCCCACGCTGTGCCAAGTTTGGTACTTGGTGACTCGGGGTGGTCCCGAACGTCCAGCATTGTCCCGGGGACAGCCGTCCAGCGTTTTCTTTTTCAGGCTGGACGTAAACAACTAGCTTCCAGGTGCCGAAGGGAGTCGTCCTTGAGGCGTCCCCTGGTTTCACTGGGGACGCACAGTGGTGTTTCTCAGAAGAGCCCAAATCGCTCCCTGGGGCACACCAGCATGGAATGTAAGGCTGCTCAGAACTGCGTTCCTGAGGCCGTTTGCAGGCTGAACAAACGGGAGGTGTCGAGCGAAGAGGGCAGCACTGTGCCTTTACTGCTGGCACATCCGTGCAGTTAAAGCAAACGGACGTTTCCACTCCGGCGGCTCCAACGCCACACAAGAGCTGGGCGGCACACAGTGCCCTCTCCCAAAACTTACAACGAACGTGAGTGCGCAATGAGTCCTGCGATACCTTACAGAGTTGACGCTCTCCTTTACCGCCTGCTTCCTCACTAGGGCGGCACGCTTCACTTTACTACTGGAAAACGCTGGACTTTGACTCGAGGCCACGGCTCACATTTCTGTCGCCGGTAATCTCCGGAGTGCTCTTGGAGACGCTCCCAGCAAGGAACTGAGACCAGCGAGCCTGATGCGAGTAAACTCGCACGTTTTCCCTGAGGCCTTCTGGAGCAAAGAAAAGACGGGCCCCAGGAGTGTGCCTCAGGCACCCTTCTCGCCGCATCTCATCCACCCGGGGGGGAAATTACGTTTGGGCAGGGTCGCCCTGTTTCAAACGTGAGCTCAGACAGTTATCCTCAGTAGTTTCTGACTACCTCAAGGACACAGCGGGAGGAACAGGGCCTTTCCTCGGAGACACTTTCGGACACAGGGTCCCCTGCAGTGCATCCACTGCCTAGGTCGTGAAGTACCTGAGGCGGGCCTCAGTGCTCCGTCCCATACCTAGCTGTGTTAAGGGTGAAAGATGTACGTTTCTTCCGGCTGCACTCACAGCCTAGCTCGCGCTTCTGCGAGAGTGCCGTCCTGAGCGTTTCCCTGGACTGAGTCGTCAGCACGGGGTGTTTCTGAAGCACAGGTCCGTTTCAGTCAGTGAGGCCGATCGACTTGCAGGGAGGCTGCCCAGCGCTGCTCCCACGCGTCTCTGTTATGACTGGGACACTCTACCTCGGCCCCCAGCAAGCAACGCGTGGCCCTTGCTAGGAATGTGAAGAGTGGCTCCCACGGGCCTCCTTTCCCCCTGAGGTTCCTCAGAAGCGACCGGCCGCTCCTCCGGCACAGAGCAGTCACCATGCCAAAGTGGTGCACGGCCGCCTCTGCTCTGTGTCGCCGGAGGCATCGGGGAGTTCAGGCCATCCAGCGTGGCGCATGGATTCATGGCACCCCTGCACCCCCAGCTCTGCTGACGTGAAACACTAGCCCTTGCCTTTGGGGCCTCAGGTCACCTTTCATTTGGCCGGAGCTGACTCTGCAGTGCAGTGGTATGAGTCCCTAGAAAGGCATTTGCCAGCACAGGATGGGCTTTGAGAGAAGGCAGCCTTGCTCGCCCACAGCGACTACCCTGCAGTGGAGAGACGTCGGGCCGCAAGCGCTGCTCAGGCAGCTTGGAAGGCCGAAACAAGTCGCTCGCACACGGGCAGAAGGCGTACTTTGCCATCAGTGTCCCACTTTCAGGCTTGATGACACAGCATGTTTATCTGAACGTTCTGTCTAGCTATCTAGTACAAGGGAACGAGGGCCCCCTTCTGGTAAGAAAGGTTTCCCGGTGGGGGGTGCCGTACGTGCAGGAGAGCGTTCCCCACGCTGTGCCAAGTTTGGTACTTGGTGACTCGGGGTGGTCCCGAACGTCCAGCATTGTCCCGGGGACAGCCGTCCAGCGTTTTCTTTTTCAGGCTGGACGTAAACAACTAGCTTCCAGGTGCCGAAGGGAGTCGTCCTTGAGGCGTCCCCTGGTTTCACTGGGGACGCACAGTGGTGTTTCTCAGAAGAGCCCAAATCGCTCCCTGGGGCACACCAGCATGGAATGTAAGGCTGCTCAGAACTGCGTTCCTGAGGCCGTTTGCAGGCTGAACAAACGGGAGGTGTCGAGCGAAGAGGGCAGCACTGTGCCTTTACTGCTGGCACATCCGTGCAGTTAAAGCAAACGGACGTTTCCACTCCGGCGGCTCCAACGCCACACAAGAGCTGGGCGGCACACAGTGCCCTCTCCCAAAACTTACAACGAACGTGAGTGCGCAATGAGTCCTGCGATACCTTACAGAGTTGACGCTCTCCTTTACCGCCTGCTTCCTCACTAGGGCGGCACGCTTCACTTTACTACTGGAAAACGCTGGACTTTGACTCGAGGCCACGGCTCACCTTTCTGTCGCCGGTAATCTCCGGAGTGCTCTTGGAGACGCTCCCAGCAAGGAACTGAGACCAGCGAGCCTGATGCGAGTAAACTCGCACTTTTTCCCTGAGGCCTTCTGGAGCAAAGAAAAGACGGGCCCCAGGAGTGTGCCTCAGGCACCCTTCTCGCCGCATCTCATCCACCCGGGGGGGAAATTACGTTTGGGCAGGGTCGCCCTGTTTCAAACGTGAGCTCAGACAGTTATCCTCAGTAGTTTCTGACGACCTCAAGGACACAGCGGGAGGAACAGGGCCTTTCCTCGGAGACACTTTCGGACACAGGGTCCCCTGCAGTGCATCCACTGCCTAGGTCGTGAAGTACCTGAGGCGGGCCTCAGTGCTCCGTCCCATACCTAGCTGTGTTAAGGGTGAAAGATGTACGTTTCTTCCGGCTGCACTCACAGCCTAGCTCGCGCTTCTGCGAGAGTGCCGTCCTGAGCGTTTCCCTGGACTGAGTCGTCAGCACGGGGTGTTTCTGAAGCACAGGTCCGTTTCAGTCAGTGAGGCCGATCGACTTGCAGGGAGGCTGCCCAGCGCTGCTCCCACGCGTCTCTGTTATGACTGGGACACTCTACCTCGGCCCCCAGCAAGCAACGCGTGGCCCTTGCTAGGAATGTGAAGAGTGGCTCCCACGGGCCTCCTTTCCCCCTGAGGTTCCTCAGAAGCGACCGGCCGCTCCTCCGGCACAGAGCAGTCACCATGCCAAAGTGGTGCACGGCCGCCTCTGCTCTGTGTCGCCGGAGGCATCGGGGAGTTCAGGCCATCCAGCGTGGCGCATGGATTCATGGCACCCCTGCACCCCCAGCTCTGCTGACGTGAAACACTAGCCCTTGCCTTTGGGGCCTCAGGTCACCTTTCATTTGGCCGGAGCTGACTCTGCAGTGCAGTGGTATGAGTCCCTAGAAAGGCATTTGCCAGCACAGGATGGGCTTTGAGAGAAGGCAGCCTTGCTCGCCCACAGCGACTACCCTGCGGTGGAGAGACGTCGGGCCGCAAGCGCTGCTCAGGCAGCTTGGAAGGCCGAAACAAGTCGCTCGCACACGGGCAGAAGGCGTACTTTGCCATCAGTGTCCCACTTTCAGGCTTGATGACACAGCATGTTTATCTGAACGTTCTGTCTAGCTACCTAGTACAAGGGAACGAGGGCCCCCTTCTGGTAAGAAAGGTTTCCCGGTGGGGGGTGCCGTACGTGCAGGAGAGCGTTCCCCACGCTGTGCCAAGTTTGGTACTTGGTGACTCGGGGTGGTCCCGAACGTCCAGCATTGTCCCGGGGACAGCCGTCCAGCGTTTTCTTTTTCAGGCTGGACGTAAACAACTAGCTTCCAGGTGCCGAAGGGAGTCGTCCTTGAGGCGTCCCCTGGTTTCACTGGGGACGCACAGTGGTGTTTCTCAGAAGAGCCCAAATCGCTCCCTGGGGCACACCAGCATGGAATGTAAGGCTGCTCAGAACTGCGTTCCTGAGGCCGTTTGCAGGCTGAACAAACGGGAGGTGTCGAGCGAAGAGGGCAGCACTGTGCCTTTACTGCTGGCACATCCGTGCAGTTAAAGCAAACGGACGTTTCCACTCCGGCGGCTCCAACGCCACACAAGAGCTGGGCGGCACACAGTGCCCTCTCCCAAAACTTACAACGAACGTGAGTGCGCAATGAGTCCTGCGATACCTTACAGAGTTGACGCTCTCCTTTACCGCCTGCTTCCTCACTAGGGCGGCACGCTTCACTTTACTACTGGAAAACGCTGGACTTTGACTCGAGGCCACGGCTCACCTTTCTGTCGCCGGTAATCTCCGGAATGCTCTTGGAGACGCTCCCAGCAAGGAACTGAGACCAGCGAGCCTGATGCGAGTAAACTCGCACTTTTTCCCTGAGGCCTTCTGGAGCAAAGAAAAGACGGGCCCCAGGAGTGTGCCTCAGGCACCCTTCTCGCCGCATCTCATCCACCCGGGGGGGGAAATTACGTTTGGGCAGGGTCGCCCTGTTTCAAACGTGAGCTCAGACAGTTATCCTCAGTAGTTTTCTGACTACCTCAAGGAAACAGCGGGAGGAACAGGGCCTTTCCTCGGAGACACTTTCGGACACAGGGTCCCCTGCAGTGCATCCACTGCCTAGGTCGTGAAGTACCTGAGGCGGGCCTCAGTGCTCCGTCCCATACCTAGCTGTGTTAAGGGTGAAAGATGTACGTTTCTTCCGGCTGCACTCACAGCCTAGCTCGCGCTTCTGCGAGAGTGCCGTCCTGAGCGTTTCCCTGGACTGAGTCGTCAGCACGGGGTGTTTCTGAAGCACAGGTCCGTTTCAGTCAGTGAGGCCGATCGACTTGCAGGGAGGCTGCCCAGCGCTGCTCCCACGCGTCTCTGTTATGACTGGGACACTCTACCTCGGCCCCCAGCAAGCAACGCGTGGCCCTTGCTAGGAATGTGAAGAGTGGCTCCCACGGGCCTCCTTTCCCCCTGAGGTTCCTCAGAAGCGACCGGCCGCTCCTCCGGCACAGAGCAGTCACCATGCCAAAGTGGTGCACGGCCGCCTCTGCTCTGTGTCCCCGGAGGCATCGGGGAGTTCAGGCCATCCAGCGTGGCGCATGGATTCATGGCACCCCTGCACCCCCAGCTCTGCTGACGTGAAACACTAGCCCTTGCCTTTGGGGCCTCAGGTCACCTTTCATTTGGCCGGAGCTGACTCTGCAGTGCAGTGGTATGAGTCCCTAGAAAGGCATTTGCCAGCACAGGATGGGCTTTGAGAGAAGGCAGCCTTGCTCGCCCACAGCGACTACCCTGCGGTGGAGAGACGTCGGGCCGCAAGCGCTGCTCAGGCAGCTTGGAAGGCCGAAACAAGTCGCTCGCACACGGGCAGAAGGCGTACTTTGCCATCAGTGTCCCACTTTCAGGCTTGATGACACAGCATGTTTATCTGAACGTTCTGTCTAGCTATCTAGTACAAGGGAACGAGGGCCCCCTTCTGGTAAGAAAGGTTTCCCGGTGGGGGGTGCCGTACGTGCAGGAGAGCGTTCCCCACGCTGTGCCAAGTTTGGTACTTGGTGACTCGGGGTGGTCCCGAACGTCCAGCATTGTCCCGGGGACAGCCGTCCAGCGTTTTCTTTTTCAGGCTGGACGTAAACAACTAGCTTCCAGGTGCCGAAGGGAGTCGTCCTTGAGGCGTCCCCTGGTTTCACTGGGGACGCACAGTGGTGTTTCTCAGAAGAGCCCAAATCGCTCCCTGGGGCACACCAGCATGGAATGTAAGGCTGCTCAGAACTGCGTTCCTGAGGCCGTTTGCAGGCTGAACAAACGGGAGGTGTCGAGCGAAGAGGGCAGCACTGTGCCTTTACTGCTGGCACATCCGTGCAGTTAAAGCAAACGGACGTTTCCACTCCGGCGGCTCAAACGCCACACAAGAGCTGGGCGGCACACAGTGCCCTCTCCCAAAACTTACAACGAACGTGAGTGCGCAATGAGTCCTGCGATACCTTACAGAGTTGACGCTCTCCTTTACCGCCTGCTTCCTCACTAGGGCGGCACGCTTCACTTTACTACTGGAAAACGCTGGACTTTGACTCGAGGCCACGGCTCACCTTTCTGTCGCCGGTAATCTCCGGAATGCTCTTGGAGACGCTCCCAGCAAGGAACTGAGACCAGCGAGCCTGATGCGAGTAAACTCGCACTTTTTCCCTGAGGCCTTCTGGAGCAAAGAAAAGACGGGCCCCAGGAGTGTGCCTCAGGCACCCTTCTCGCCGCATCTCATCCACCCGGGGGGGGAAATTACGTTTGGGCAGGGTCGCCCTGTTTCAAACGTGAGCTCAGACAGTTATCCTCAGTAGTTTTCTGACTACCTCAAGGAAACAGCGGGAGGAACAGGGCCTTTCCTCGGAGACACTTTCGGACACAGGGTCCCCTGCAGTGCATCCACTGCCTAGGTCGTGAAGTACCTGAGGCGGGCCTCAGTGCTCCGTCCCATACCTAGCTGTGTTAAGGGTGAAAGATGTACGTTTCTTCCGGCTGCACTCACAGCCTAGCTCGCGCTTCTGCGAGAGTGCCGTCCTGAGCGTTTCCCTGGACTGAGTCGTCAGCACGGGGTGTTTCTGAAGCACAGGTCCGTTTCAGTCAGTGAGGCCGATCGACTTGCAGGGAGGCTGCCCAGCGCTGCTCCCACGCGTCTCTGTTATGACTGGGACACTCTACCTCGGCCCCCAGCAAGCAACGCGTGGCCCTTGCTAGGAATGTGAAGAGTGGCTCCCACGGGCCTCCTTTCCCCCTGAGGTTCCTCAGAAGCGACCGGCCGCTCCTCCGGCACAGAGCAGTCACCATGCCAAAGTGGTGCACGGCCGCCTCTGCTCTGTGTCCCCGGAGGCATCGGGGAGTTCAGGCCATCCAGCGTGGCGCATGGATTCATGGCACCCCTGCACCCCCAGCTCTGCTGACGTGAAACACTAGCCCTTGCCTTTGGGGCCTCAGGTCACCTTTCATTTGGCCGGAGCTGACTCTGCAGTGCAGTGGTATGAGTCCCTAGAAAGGCATTTGCCAGCACAGGATGGGCTTTGAGAGAAGGCAGCCTTGCTCGCCCACAGCGACTACCCTGCGGTGGAGAGACGTCGGGCCGCAAGCGCTGCTCAGGCAGCTTGGAAGGCCGAAACAAGTCGCTCGCACACGGGCAGAAGGCGTACTTTGCCATCAGTGTCCCACTTTCAGGCTTGATGACACAGCATGTTTATCTGAACGTTCTGTCTAGCTATCTAGTACAAGGGAACGAGGGCCCCCTTCTGGTAAGAAAGGTTTCCCGGTGGGGGGTGCCGTACGTGCAGGAGAGCGTTCCCCACGCTGTGCCAAGTTTGGTACTTGGTGACTCGGGGTGGTCCCGAACGTCCAGCATTGTCCCGGGGACAGCCGTCCAGCGTTTTCTTTTTCAGGCTGGACGTAAACAACTAGCTTCCAGGTGCCGAAGGGAGTCGTCCTTGAGGCGTCCCCTGGTTTCACTGGGGACGCACAGTGGTGTTTCTCAGAAGAGCCCAAATCGCTCCCTGGGGCACACCAGCATGGAATGTAAGGCTGCTCAGAACTGCGTTCCTGAGGCCGTTTGCAGGCTGAACAAACGGGAGGTGTCGAGCGAAGAGGGCAGCACTGTGCCTTTACTGCTGGCACATCCGTGCAGTTAAAGCAAACGGACGTTTCCACTCCGGCGGCTCAAACGCCACACAAGAGCTGGGCGGCACACAGTGCCCTCTCCCAAAACTTACAACGAACGTGAGTGCGCAATGAGTCCTGCGATACCTTACAGAGTTGACGCTCTCCTTTACCGCCTGCTTCCTCACTAGGGCGGCACGCTTCACTTTACTACTGGAAAACGCTGGACTTTGACTCGAGGCCACGGCTCACCTTTCTGTCGCCGGTAATCTCCGGAATGCTCTTGGAGACGCTCCCAGCAAGGAACTGAGACCAGCGAGCCTGATGCGAGTAAACTCGCACTTTTTCCCTGAGGCCTTCTGGAGCAAAGAAAAGACGGGCCCCAGGAGTGTGCCTCAGGCACCCTTCTCGCCGCATCTCATCCACCCGGGGGGGGAAATTACGTTTGGGCAGGGTCGCCCTGTTTCAAACGTGAGCTCAGACAGTTATCCTCAGTAGTTTTCTGACTACCTCAAGGAAACAGCGGGAGGAACAGGGCCTTTCCTCGGAGACACTTTCGGACACAGGGTCCCCTGCAGTGCATCCACTGCCTAGGTCGTGAAGTACCTGAGGCGGGCCTCAGTGCTCCGTCCCATACCTAGCTGTGTTAAGGGTGAAAGATGTACGTTTCTTCCGGCTGCACTCACAGCCTAGCTCGCGCTTCTGCGAGAGTGCCGTCCTGAGCGTTTCCCTGGACTGAGTCGTCAGCACGGGGTGTTTCTGAAGCACAGGTCCGTTTCAGTCAGTGAGGCCGATCGACTTGCAGGGAGGCTGCCCAGCGCTGCTCCCACGCGTCTCTGTTATGACTGGGACACTCTACCTCGGCCCCCAGCAAGCAACGCGTGGCCCTTGCTAGGAATGTGAAGAGTGGCTCCCACGGGCCTCCTTTCCCCCTGAGGTTCCTCAGAAGCGACCGGCCGCTCCTCCGGCACAGAGCAGTCACCATGCCAAAGTGGTGCACGGCCGCCTCTGCTCTGTGTCCCCGGAGGCATCGGGGAGTTCAGGCCATCCAGCGTGGCGCATGGATTCATGGCACCCCTGCACCCCCAGCTCTGCTGACGTGAAACACTAGCCCTTGCCTTGGGGCCTCAGGACACCTTTCATTTGGCCGGAGCTGACTCTGCAGTGCAGTGGTATGAGTCCCTAGAAAGGCATTTGCCAGCACAGGATGGGCTTTGAGAGAAGGCAGCCTTGCTCGCCCACAGCGACTACCCTGCGGTGGAGAGACGTCGGGCCGCAAGCGCTGCTCAGGCAGCTTGGAAGGCCGAAACAAGTCGCTCGCACACGGGCAGAAGGCGTACTTTGCCATCAGTGTCCCACTTTCAGGCTTGATGACACAGCATGTTTATCTGAACGTTCTGTCTAGCTATCTAGTACAAGGGAACGAGGGCCCCCTTCTGGTAAGAAAGGTTTCCCGGTGGGGGGTGCCGTACGTGCAGGAGAGCGTTCCCCACGCTGTGCCAAGTTTGGTACTTGGTGACTCGGGGTGGTCCCGAACGTCCAGCATTGTCCCGGGGACAGCCGTCCAGCGTTTTCTTTTTCAGGCTGGACGTAAACAACTAGCTTCCAGGTGCCGAAGGGAGTCGTCCTTGAGGCGTCCCCTGGTTTCACTGGGGACGCACAGTGGTGTTTCTCA
The DNA here is from genome assembly GCF_964341445.2 of Mesoplodon mirus. Taxonomy (NCBI): domain Eukaryota; kingdom Metazoa; phylum Chordata; class Mammalia; order Artiodactyla; family Ziphiidae; genus Mesoplodon; species Mesoplodon mirus. The sequence goes on along the minus strand of NW_028294871.1, from coordinate 34,053 downwards.
GAAGAGCCCAAATCGCTCCCTGGGGCACACCAGCATGGAATGTAAGGCTGCTCAGAACTGCGTTCCTGAGGCCGTTTGCAGGCTGAACAAACGGGAGGTGTCGAGCGAAGAGGGCAGCACTGTGCCTTTACTGCTGGCACATCCGTGCAGTTAAAGCAAACGGACGTTTCCACTCCGGCGGCTCAAACGCCACACAAGAGCTGGGCGGCACACAGTGCCCTCTCCCAAAACTTACAACGAACGTGAGTGCGCAATGAGTCCTGCGATACCTTACAGAGTTGACGCTCTCCTTTACCGCCTGCTTCCTCACTAGGGCGGCACGCTTCACTTTACTACTGGAAAACGCTGGACTTTGACTCGAGGCCACGGCTCACCTTTCTGTCGCCGGTAATCTCCGGAATGCTCTTGGAGACGCTCCCAGCAAGGAACTGAGACCAGCGAGCCTGATGCGAGTAAACTCGCACTTTTTCCCTGAGGCCTTCTGGAGCAAAGAAAAGACGGGCCCCAGGAGTGTGCCTCAGGCACCCTTCTCGCCGCATCTCATCCACCCGGGGGGGGAAATTACGTTTGGGCAGGGTCGCCCTGTTTCAAACGTGAGCTCAGACAGTTATCCTCAGTAGTTTTCTGACTACCTCAAGGAAACAGCGGGAGGAACAGGGCCTTTCCTCGGAGACACTTTCGGACACAGGGTCCCCTGCAGTGCATCCACTGCCTAGGTCGTGAAGTACCTGAGGCGGGCCTCAGTGCTCCGTCCCATACCTAGCTGTGTTAAGGGTGAAAGATGTACGTTTCTTCCGGCTGCACTCACAGCCTAGCTCGCGCTTCTGCGAGAGTGCCGTCCTGAGCGTTTCCCTGGACTGAGTCGTCAGCACGGGGTGTTTCTGAAGCACAGGTCCGTTTCAGTCAGTGAGGCCGATCGACTTGCAGGGAGGCTGCCCAGCGCTGCTCCCACGCGTCTCTGTTATGACTGGGACACTCTACCTCGGCCCCCAGCAAGCAACGCGTGGCCCTTGCTAGGAATGTGAAGAGTGGCTCCCACGGGCCTCCTTTCCCCCTGAGGTTCCTCAGAAGCGACCGGCCGCTCCTCCGGCACAGAGCAGTCACCATGCCAAAGTGGTGTACGGCCGCCTCTGCTCTGTGTCCCCGGAGGCATCGGGGAGTTCAGGCCATCCAGCGTGGCGCATGGATTCATGGCACCCCTGCACCCCCAGCTCTGCTGACGTGAAACACTAGCCCTTGCCTTGGGGCCTCAGGACACCTTTCATTTGGCCGGAGCTGACTCTGCAGTGCAGTGGTATGAGTCCCTAGAAAGGCATTTGCCAGCACAGGATGGGCTTTGAGAGAAGGCAGCCTTGCTCGCCCACAGCGACTACCCTGCGGTGGAGAGACGTCGGGCCGCAAGCGCTGCTCAGGCAGCTTGGAAGGCCGAAACAAGTCGCTCGCACACGGGCAGAAGGCGTACTTTGCCATCAGTGTCCCACTTTCAGGCTTGATGACACAGCATGTTTATCTGAACGTTCTGTCTAGCTATCTAGTACAAGGGAACGAGGGCCCCCTTCTGGTAAGAAAGGTTTCCCGGTGGGGGGTGCCGTACGTGCAGGAGAGCGTTCCCCACGCTGTGCCAAGTTTGGTACTTGGTGACTCGGGGTGGTCCCGAACGTCCAGCATTGTCCCGGGGACAGCCGTCCAGCGTTTTCTTTTTCAGGCTGGACGTAAACAACTAGCTTCCAGGTGCCGAAGGGAGTCGTCCTTGAGGCGTCCCCTGGTTTCACTGGGGACGCACAGTGGTGTTTCTCAGAAGAGCCCAAATCGCTCCCTGGGGCACACCAGCATGGAATGTAAGGCTGCTCAGAACTGCGTTCCTGAGGCCGTTTGCAGGCTGAACAAACGGGAGGTGTCGAGCGAAGAGGGCAGCACTGTGCCTTTACTGCTGGCACATCCGTGCAGTTAAAGCAAACGGACGTTTCCACTCCGGCGGCTCAAACGCCACACAAGAGCTGGGCGGCACACAGTGCCCTCTCCCAAAACTTACAACGAACGTGAGTGCGCAATGAGTCCTGCGATACCTTACAGAGTTGACGCTCTCCTTTACCGCCTGCTTCCTCACTAGGGCGGCACGCTTCACTTTACTACTGGAAAACGCTGGACTTTGACTCGAGGCCACGGCTCACCTTTCTGTCGCCGGTAATCTCCGGAGTGCTCTTGGAGACGCTCCCAGCAAGGAACTGAGACCAGCGAGCCTGATGCGAGTAAACTCGCACGTTTTCCCTGAGGCCTTCTGGAGCAAAGAAAAGACGGGCCCCAGGAGTGTGCCTCAGGCACCCTTCTCGCCGCATCTCATCCACCCGGGGGGGAAATTACGTTTGGGCAGGGTCGCCCTGTTTCAAACGTGAGCTCAGACAGTTATCCTCAGTAGTTTCTGACTACCTCAAGGACACAGCGGGAGGAACAGGGCCTTTCCTCGGAGACACTTTCGGACACAGGGTCCCCTGCAGTGCATCCACTGCCTAGGTCGTGAAGTACCTGAGGCGGGCCTCAGTGCTCCGTCCCATACCTAGCTGTGTTAAGGGTGAAAGATGTACGTTTCTTCCGGCTGCACTCACAGCCTAGCTCGCGCTTCTGCGAGAGTGCCGTCCTGAGCGTTTCCCTGGACTGAGTCGTCAGCACGGGGTGTTTCTGAAGCACAGGTCCGTTTCAGTCAGTGAGGCCGATCGACTTGCAGGGAGGCTGCCCAGCGCTGCTCCCACGCGTCTCTGTTATGACTGGGACACTCTACCTCGGCCCCCAGCAAGCAACGCGTGGCCCTTGCTAGGAATGTGAAGAGTGGCTCCCACGGGCCTCCTTTCCCCCTGAGGTTCCTCAGAAGCGACCGGCCGCTCCTCCGGCACAGAGCAGTCACCATGCCAAAGTGGTGCACGGCCGCCTCTGCTCTGTGTCCCCGGAGGCATCGGGGAGTTCAGGCCATCCAGCGTGGCGCATGGATTCATGGCACCCCTGCACCCCCAGCTCTGCTGACGTGAAACACTAGCCCTTGCCTTGGGGCCTCAGGTCACCTTTCATTTGGCCGGAGCTGACTCTGCAGTGCAGTGGTATGAGTCCCTAGAAAGGCATTTGCCAGCACAGGATGGGCTTTGAGAGAAGGCAGCCTTGCTCGCCCACAGCGACTACCCTGCGGTGGAGAGACGTCGGGCCGCAAGCGCTGCTCAGGCAGCTTGGAAGGCCGAAACAAGTCGCTCGCACACGGGCAGAAGGCGTACTTTGCCATCAGTGTCCCACTTTCAGGCTTGATGACACAGCATGTTTATCTGAACGTTCTGTCTAGCTATCTAGTACAAGGGAACGAGGGCCCCCTTCTGGTAAGAAAGGTTTCCCGGTGGGGGGTGCCGTACGTGCAGGAGAGCGTTCCCCACGCTGTGCCAAGTTTGGTACTTGGTGACTCGGGGTGGTCCCGAACGTCCAGCATTGTCCCGGGGACAGCCGTCCAGCGTTTTCTTTTTCAGGCTGGACGTAAACAACTAGCTTCCAGGTGCCGAAGGGAGTCGTCCTTGAGGCGTCCCCTGGTTTCACTGGGGACGCACAGTGGTGTTTCTCAGAAGAGCCCAAATCGCTCCCTGGGGCACACCAGCATGGAATGTAAGGCTGCTCAGAACTGCGTTCCTGAGGCCGTTTGCAGGCTGAACAAACGGGAGGTGTCGAGCGAAGAGGGCAGCACTGTGCCTTTACTGCTGGCACATCCGTGCAGTTAAAGCAAACGGACGTTTCCACTCCGGCGGCTCAAACGCCACACAAGAGCTGGGCGGCACACAGTGCCCTCTCCCAAAACTTACAACGAACGTGAGTGCGCAATGAGTCCTGCGATACCTTACAGAGTTGACGCTCTCCTTTACCGCCTGCTTCCTCACTAGGGCGGCACGCTTCACTTTACTACTGGAAAACGCTGGACTTTGACTCGAGGCCACGGCTCACCTTTCTGTCGCCGGTAATCTCCGGAATGCTCTTGGAGACGCTCCCAGCAAGGAACTGAGACCAGCGAGCCTGATGCGAGTAAACTCGCACTTTTTCCCTGAGGCCTTCTGGAGCAAAGAAAAGACGGGCCCCAGGAGTGTGCCTCAGGCACCCTTCTCGCCGCATCTCATCCACCCGGGGGGGAAATTACGTTTGGGCAGGGTCGCCCTGTTTCAAACGTGAGCTCAGACAGTTATCCTCAGTAGTTTTCTGACTACCTCAAGGAAACAGCGGGAGGAACAGGGCCTTTCCTCGGAGACACTTTCGGACACAGGGTCCCCTGCAGTGCATCCACTGCCTAGGTCGTGAAGTACCTGAGGCGGGCCTCAGTGCTCCGTCCCATACCTAGCTGTGTTAAGGGTGAAAGATGTACGTTTCTTCCGGCTGCACTCACAGCCTAGCTCGCGCTTCTGCGAGAGTGCCGTCCTGAGCGTTTCCCTGGACTGAGTCGTCAGCACGGGGTGTTTCTGAAGCACAGGTCCGTTTCAGTCAGTGAGGCCGATCGACTTGCAGGGAGGCTGCCCAGCGCTGCTCCCACGCGTCTCTGTTATGACTGGGACACTCTACCTCGGCCCCCAGCAAGCAACGCGTGGCCCTTGCTAGGAATGTGAAGAGTGGCTCCCACGGGCCTCCTTTCCCCCTGAGGTTCCTCAGAAGCGACCGGCCGCTCCTCCGGCACAGAGCAGTCACCATGCCAAAGTGGTGCACGGCCGCCTCTGCTCTGTGTCCCCGGAGGCATCGGGGAGTTCAGGCCATCCAGCGTGGCGCATGGATTCATGGCACCCCTGCACCCCCAGCTCTGCTGACGTGAAACACTAGCCCTTGCCTTGGGGCCTCAGGACACCTTTCATTTGGCCGGAGCTGACTCTGCAGTGCAGTGGTATGAGTCCCTAGAAAGGCATTTGCCAGCACAGGATGGGCTTTGAGAGAAGGCAGCCTTGCTCGCCCACAGCGACTACCCTGCGGTGGAGAGACGTCGGGCCGCAAGCGCTGCTCAGGCAGCTTGGAAGGCCGAAACAAGTCGCTCGCACACGGGCAGAAGGCGTACTTTGCCATCAGTGTCCCACTTTCAGGCTTGATGACACAGCATGTTTATCTGAACGTTCTGTCTAGCTATCTAGTACAAGGGAACGAGGGCCCCCTTCTGGTAAGAAAGGTTTCCCGGTGGGGGGTGCCGTACGTGCAGGAGAGCGTTCCCCACGCTGTGCCAAGTTTGGTACTTGGTGACTCGGGGTGGTCCCGAACGTCCAGCATTGTCCCGGGGACAGCCGTCCAGCGTTTTCTTTTTCAGGCTGGACGTAAACAACTAGCTTCCAGGTGCCGAAGGGAGTCGTCCTTGAGGCGTCCCCTGGTTTCACTGGGGACGCACAGTGGTGTTTCTCAGAAGAGCCCAAATCGCTCCCTGGGGCACACCAGCATGGAATGTAAGGCTGCTCAGAACTGCGTTCCTGAGGCCGTTTGCAGGCTGAACAAACGGGAGGTGTCGAGCGAAGAGGGCAGCACTGTGCCTTTACTGCTGGCACATCCGTGCAGTTAAAGCAAACGGACGTTTCCACTCCGGCGGCTCAAACGCCACACAAGAGCTGGGCGGCACACAGTGCCCTCTCCCAAAACTTACAACGAACGTGAGTGCGCAATGAGTCCTGCGATACCTTACAGAGTTGACGCTCTCCTTTACCGCCTGCTTCCTCACTAGGGCGGCACGCTTCACTTTACTACTGGAAAACGCTGGACTTTGACTCGAGGCCACGGCTCACCTTTCTGTCGCTGGTAATCTCCGGAATGCTCTTGGAGACGCTCCCAGCAAGGAACTGAGACCAGCGAGCCTGATGCGAGTAAACTCGCACTTTTTCCCTGAGGCCTTCTGGAGCAAAGAAAAGACGGGCCCCAGGAGTGTGCCTCAGGCACCCTTCTCGCCGCATCTCATCCACCCGGGGGGGAAATTACGTTTGGGCAGGGTCGCCCTGTTTCAAACGTGAGCTCAGACAGTTATCCTCAGTAGTTTCTGACTACCTCAAGGACACAGCGGGATGAACAGGGCCTTTCCTCGGAGACACTTTCGGACACAGGGTCCCCTGCAGTGCATCCACTGCCTAGGTCGTGAAGTACCTGAGGCGGGCCTCAGTGCTCCGTCCCATACCTAGCTGTGTTAAGGGTGAAAGATGTACGTTTCTTCCGGCTGCACTCACAGCCTAGCTCGCGCTTCTGCGAGAGTGCCGTCCTGAGCGTTTCCCTGGACTGAGTCGTCAGCACGGGGTGTTTCTGAAGCACAGGTCCGTTTCAGTCAGTGAGGCCGATCGACTTGCAGGGAGGCTGCCCAGCGCTGCTCCCACGCGTCTCTGTTATGACTGGGACACTCTACCTCGGCCCCCAGCAAGCAACGCGTGGCCCTTGCTAGGAATGTGAAGAGTGGCTCCCACGGGCCTCCTTTCCCCCTGAGGTTCCTCAGAAGCGACCGGCCGCTCCTCCGGCACAGAGCAGTCAACATGCCAAAGTGGTGCACGGCCGCCTCTGCTCTGTGTCCCCGGAGGCATCGGGGAGTTCAGGCCACCCAGCGTGGCGCATGGATTCATGGCACCCCTGCACCTCCAGCTCTGCTGACGTGAAACACTAGCCCTTGCCTTGGGGCCTCAGGTCACCTTTCATTTGGCCGGAGCTGACTCTGCAGTGCAGTGGTATGAGTCCCTAGAAAGGCATTTGCCAGCACAGGATGGGCTTTGAGAGAAGGCAGCCTTGCTCGCCCACAGCGACTACCCTGCGGTGGAGAGACGTCGGGCCGCAAGCGCTGCTCAGGCAGCTTGGAAGGCCGAAACAAGTCGCTCGCACACGGGCAGAAGGCGTACTTTGCCATCAGTGTCCCACTTTCAGGCTTGATGACACAGCATGTTTATCTGAACGTTCTGTCTAGCTATCTAGTACAAGGGAACGAGGGCCCCCTTCTGGTAAGAAAGGTTTCCCGGTGGGGGGTGCCGTACGTGCAGGAGAGCGTTCCCCACGCTGTGCCAAGTTTGGTACTTGGTGACTCGGGGTGGTCCCGAACGTCCAGCATTGTCCCGGGGACAGCCGTCCAGCGTTTTCTTTTTCAGGCTGGACGTAAACAACTAGCTTCCAGGTGCCGAAGGGAGTCGTCCTTGAGGCGTCCCCTGGTTTCACTGGGGACGCACAGTGGTGTTTCTCAGAAGAGCCCAAATCGCTCCCTGGGGCACACCAGCATGGAATGTAAGGCTGCTCAGAACTGCGTTCCTGAGGCCGTTTGCAGGCTGAACAAACGGGAGGTGTCGAGCGAAGAGGGCAGCACTGTGCCTTTACTGCTGGCACATCCGTGCAGTTAAAGCAAACGGACGTTTCCACTCCGGCGGCTCAAACGCCACACAAGAGCTGGGCGGCACACAGTGCCCTCTCCCAAAACTTACAACGAACGTGAGTGCGCAATGAGTCCTGCGATACCTTACAGAGTTGACGCTCTCCTTTACCGCCTGCTTCCTCACTAGGGCGGCACGCTTCACTTTACTACTGGAAAACGCTGGACTTTGAGTCGAGGCCACGGCTCACCTTTCTGTCGCCGGTAATCTCCGGAGTGCTCTTGGAGACGCTCCCAGCAAGGAACTGAGACCAGCGAGCCTGATGCGAGTAAACTCGCACTTTTTCCCTGAGGCCTTCTGGAGCAAAGAAAAGACGGGCCCCAGGAGTGTGCCTCAGGCACCCTTCTCGCCGCATCTCATCCACCCGGGGGGGGAAATTACGTTTGGGCAGGGTCGCCCTGTTTCAAACGTGAGCTCAGACAGTTATCCTCAGTAGTTTTCTGACTACCTCAAGGAAACAGCGGGAGGAACAGGGCCTTTCCTCGGAGACACTTTCGGACACAGGGTCCCCTGCAGTGCATCCACTGCCTAGGTCGTGAAGTACCTGAGGCGGGCCTCAGTGCTCCGTCCCATACCTAGCTGTGTTAAGGGTGAAAGATGTACGTTTCTTCCGGCTGCACTCACAGCCTAGCTCGCGCTTCTGCGAGAGTGCCGTCCTGAGCGTTTCCCTGGACTGAGTCGTCAGCACGGGGTGTTTCTGAAGCACAGGTCCGTTTCAGTCAGTGAGGCCGATCGACTTGCAGGGAGGCTGCCCAGCGCTGCTCCCACGCGTCTCTGTTATGACTGGGACACTCTACCTCGGCCCCCAGCAAGCAACGCGTGGCCCTTGCTAGGAATGTGAAGAGTGGCTCCCACGGGCCTCCTTTCCCCCTGAGGTTCCTCAGAAGCGACCGGCCGCTCCTCCGGCACAGAGCAGTCACCATGCCAAAGTGGTGCACGGCCGCCTCTGCTCTGTGTCCCCGGAGGCATCGGGGAGTTCAGGCCACCCAGCGTGGCGCATGGATTCATGGCACCCCTGCACCCCCAGCTCTGCTGACGTGAAACACTAGCCCTTGCCTTGGGGCCTCAGGTCACCTTTCATTTGGCCGGAGCTGACTCTGCAGTGCAGTGGTATGAGTCCCTAGAAAGGCATTTGCCAGCACAGGATGGGCTTTGAGAGAAGGCAGCCTTGCTCGCCCACAGCGACTACCCTGCGGTGGAGAGACGTCGGGCCGCAAGCGCTGCTCAGGCAGCTTGGAAGGCCGAAACAAGTCGCTCGCACACGGGCAGAAGGCGTACTTTGCCATCAGTGTCCCACTTTCAGGCTTGATGACACAGCATGTTTATCTGAACGTTCTGTCTAGCTATCTAGTACAAGGGGACGAGGGCCCCCTTCTGGTAAGAAAGGTTTCCCGGTGGGGGGTGCCGTACGTGCAGGAGAGCGTTCCCCACGCTGTGCCAAGTTTGGTACTTGGTGACTCGGGGTGGTCCCGAACGTCCAGCATTGTCCCGGGGACAGCCGTCCAGCGTTTTCTTTTTCAGGCTGGACGTAAACAACTAGCTTCCAGGTGCCGAAGGGAGTCGTCCTTGAGGCGTCCCCTGGTTTCACTGGGGACGCACAGTGGTGTTTCTCAGAAGAGCCCAAATCGCTCCCTGGGGCACACCAGCATGGAATGTAAGGCTGCTCAGAACTGCGTTCCTGAGGCCGTTTGCAGGCTGAACAAACGGGAGGTGTCGAGCGAAGAGGGCAGCACTGTGCCTTTACTGCTGGCACATCCGTGCAGTTAAAGCAAACGGACGTTTCCACTCCGGCGGCTCAAACGCCACACAAGAGCTGGGCGGCACACAGTGCCCTCTCCCAAAACTTACAACGAACGTGAGTGCGCAATGAGTCCTGCGATACCTTACAGAGTTGACGCTCTCCTTTACCGCCTGCTTCCTCACTAGGGCGGCACGCTTCACTTTACTACTGGAAAACGCTGGACTTTGACTCGAGGCCACGGCTCACCTTTCTGTCGCCGGTAATCTCCGGAGTGCTCTTGGAGACGCTCCCAGCAAGGAACTGAGACCAGCGAGCCTGATGCGAGTAAACTCGCACTTTTTCCCTGAGGCCTTCTGGAGCAAAGAAAAGACGGGCCCCAGGAGTGTGCCTCAGGCACCCTTCTCGCCGCATCTCATCCACCCGGGGGGGGAAATTACGTTTGGGCAGGGTCGCCCTGTTTCAAACGTGAGCTCAGACAGTTATCCTCAGTAGTTTTCTGACTACCTCAAGGACACAGCGGGAGGAACAGGGCCTTTCCTCGGAGACACTTTCGGACACAGGGTCCCCTGCAGTGCATCCACTGCCTAGGTCGTGAAGTACCTGAGGCGGGCCTCAGTGCTCCGTCCCATACCTAGCTGTGTTAAGGGTGAAAGATGTACGTTTCTTCCGGCTGCACTCACAGCCTAGCTCGCGCTTCTGCGAGAGTGCCGTCCTGAGCGTTTCCCTGGACTGAGTCGTCAGCACGGGGTGTTTCTGAAGCACAGGTCCGTTTCAGTCAGTGAGGCCGATCGACTTGCAGGGAGGCTGCCCAGCGCTGCTCCCACGCGTCTCTGTTATGACTGGGACACTCTACCTCGGCCCCCAGCAAGCAACGCGTGGCCCTTGCTAGGAATGTGAAGAGTGGCTCCCACGGGCCTCCTTTCCCCCTGAGGTTCCTCAGAAGCGACCGGCCGCTCCTCCGGCACAGAGCAGTCACCATGCCAAAGTGGTGCACGGCCGCCTCTGCTCTGTGTCCCCGGAGGCATCGGGGAGTTCAGGCCATCCAGCGTGGCGCATGGATTCATGGCACCCCTGCACCCCCAGCTCTGCTGACGTGAAACACTAGCCCTTGCCTTTGGGGCCTCAGGTCACCTTTCATTTGGCCGGAGCTGACTCTGCAGTGCAGTGGTGTGAGTCCCTAGAAAGGCATTTGCCAGCACAGGATGGGCTTTGAGAGAAGGCAGCCTTGCTCGCCCACAGCGACTACCCTGCGGTGGAGAGACGTCGGGCCGCAAGCGCTGCTCAGGCAGCTTGGAAGGCCGAAACAAGTCGCTCGCACACGGGCAGAAGGCGTACTTTGCCATCAGTGTCCCACTTTCAGGCTTGATGACACAGCATGTTTATCTGAACGTTCTGTCTAGCTATCTAGTACAAGGGAACGAGGGCCCCCTTCTGGTAAGAAAGGTTTCCCGGTGGGGGGTGCCGTACGTGCAGGAGAGCGTTCCCCACGCTGTGCCAAGTTTGGTACTTGGTGACTCGGGGTGGTCCCGAACGTCCAGCATTGTCCCGGGGACAGCCGTCCAGCGTTTTCTTTTTCAGGCTGGACGTAAACAACTAGCTTCCAGGTGCCGAAGGGAGTCGTCCTTGAGGCGTCCCCTGGTTTCACTGGGGACGCACAGTGGTGTTTCTCAGAAGAGCCCAAATCGCTCCCTGGGGCACACCAGCATGGAATGTAAGGCTGCTCAGAACTGCGTTCCTGAGGCCGTTTGCAGGCTGAACAAACGGGAGGTGTCGAGCGAAGAGGGCAGCACTGTGCCTTTACTGCTGGCACATCCGTGCAGTTAAAGCAAACGGACGTTTCCACTCCGGCGGCTCAAACGCCACACAAGAGCTGGGCGGCACACAGTGCCCTCTCCCAAAACTTACAACGAACGTGAGTGCGCAATGAGTCCTGCGATACCTTACAGAGTTGACGCTCTCCTTTACCGCCTGCTTCCTCACTAGGGCGGCACGCTTCACTTTACTACTGGAAAACGCTGGACTTTGACTCGAGGCCACGGCTCACCTTTCTGTCGCCGGTAATCTCCGGAGTGCTCTTGGAGACGCTCCCAGCAAGGAACTGAGACCAGCGAGCCTGATGCGAGTAAACTCGCACTTTTTCCCTGAGGCCTTCTGGAGCAAAGAAAAGACGGGCCCCAGGAGTGTGCCTCAGGCACCCTTCTCGCCGCATCTCATCCACCCGGGGGGGGAAATTACGTTTGGGCAGGGTCGCCCTGTTTCAAACGTGAGCTCAGACAGTTATCCTCAGTAGTTTTCTGACTACCTCAAGGAAACAGCGGGAGGAACAGGGCCTTTCCTCGGAGACACTTTCGGACACAGGGTCCCCTGCAGTGCATCCACTGCCTAGGTCGTGAAGTACCTGAGGCGGGCCTCAGTGCTCCGTCCCATACCTAGCTGTGTTAAGGGTGAAAGATGTACGTTTCTTCCGGCTGCACTCACAGCCTAGCTCGCGCTTCTGCGAGAGTGCCGTCCTGAGCGTTTCCCTGGACTGAGTCGTCAGCACGGGGTGTTTCTGAAGCACAGGTCCGTTTCAGTCAGTGAGGCCGATCGACTTGCAGGGAGGCTGCCCAGCGCTGCTCCCACGCGTCTCTGTTATGACTGGGACACTCTACCTCGGCCCCCAGCAAGCAACGCGTGGCCCTTGCTAGGAATGTGAAGAGTGGCTCCCACGGGCCTCCTTTCCCCCTGAGGTTCCTCAGAAGCGACCGGCCGCTCCTCCGGCACAGAGCAGTCACCATGCCAAAGTGGTGCACGGCCGCCTCTGCTCTGTGTCCCCGGAGGCATCGGGGAGTTCAGGCCATCCAGCGTGGCGCATGGATTCATGGCACCCCTGCACCCCCAGCTCTGCTGACGTGAAACACTAGCCCTTGCCTTTGGGGCCTCAGGTCACCTTTCATTTGGCCGGAGCTGACTCTGCAGTGCAGTGGTGTGAGTCCCTAGAAAGGCATTTGCCAGCACAGGATGGGCTTTGAGAGAAGGCAGCCTTGCTCGCCCACAGCGACTACCCTGCGGTGGAGAGACGTCGGGCCGCAAGCGCTGCTCAGGCAGCTTGGAAGGCCGAAACAAGTCGCTCGCACACGGGCAGAAGGCGTACTTTGCCATCAGTGTCCCACTTTCAGGCTTGATGACACAGCATGTTTATCTGAACGTTCTGTCTAGCTATCTAGTACAAGGGAACGAGGGCCCCCTTCTGGTAAGAAAGGTTTCCCGGTGGGGGGTGCCGTACGTGCAGGAGAGCGTTCCCCACGCTGTGCCAAGTTTGGTACTTGGTGACTCGGGGTGGTCCCGAACGTCCAGCATTGTCCCGGGGACAGCCGTCCAGCGTTTTCTTTTTCAGGCTGGACGTAAACAACTAGCTTCCAGGTGCCGAAGGGAGTCGTCCTTGAGGCGTCCCCTGGTTTCACTGGGGACGCACAGTGGTGTTTCTCAGAAGAGCCCAAATCGCTCCCTGGGGCACACCAGCATGGAATGTAAGGCTGCTCAGAACTGCGTTCCTGAGGCCGTTTGCAGGCTGAACAAACGGGAGGTGTCGAGCGAAGAGGGCAGCACTGTGCCTTTACTGCTGGCACATCCGTGCAGTTAAAGCAAACGGACGTTTCCACTCCGGCGGCTCAAACGCCACACAAGAGCTGGGCGGCACACAGTGCCCTCTCCCAAAACTTACAACGAACGTGAGTGCGCAATGAGTCCTGCGATACCTTACAGAGTTGACGCTCTCCTTTACCGCCTGCTTCCTCACTAGGGCGGCACGCTTCACTTTACTACTGGAAAACGCTGGACTTTGACTCGAGGCCACGGCTCACCTTTCTGTCGCCGGTAATCTCCGGAGTGCTCTTGGAGACGCTCCCAGCAAGGAACTGAGACCAGCGAGCCTGATGCGAGTAAACTCGCACTTTTTCCCTGAGGCCTTCTGGAGCAAAGAAAAGACGGGCCCCAGGAGTGTGCCTCAGGCACCCTTCTCGCCGCATCTCATCCACCCGGGGGGGGAAATTACGTTTGGGCAGGGTCGCCCTGTTTCAAACGTGAGCTCAGACAGTTATCCTCAGTAGTTTTCTGACTACCTCAAGGAAACAGCGGGAGGAACAGGGCCTTTCCTCGGAGACACTTTCGGACACAGGGTCCCCTGCAGTGCATCCACTGCCTAGGTCGTGAAGTACCTGAGGCGGGCCTCAGTGCTCCGTCCCATACCTAGCTGTGTTAAGGGTGAAAGATGTACGTTTCTTCCGGCTGCACTCACAGCCTAGCTCGCGCTTCTGCGAGAGTGCCGTCCTGAGCGTTTCCCTGGACTGAGTCGTCAGCACGGGGTGTTTCTGAAGCACAGGTCCGTTTCAGTCAGTGAGGCCGATCGACTTGCAGGGAGGCTGCCCAGCGCTGCTCCCACGCGTCTCTGTTATGACTGGGACACTCTACCTCGGCCCCCAGCAAGCAACGCGTGGCCCTTGCTAGGAATGTGAAGAGTGGCTCCCACGGGCCTCCTTTCCCCCTGAGGTTCCTCAGAAGCGACCGGCCGCTCCTCCGGCACAGAGCAGTCACCATGCCAAAGTGGTGCACGGCCGCCTCTGCTCTGTGTCCCCGGAGGCATCGGGGAGTTCAGGCCACCCAGCGTGGCGCATGGATTCATGGCACCCCTGCACCCCCAGCTCTGCTGACGTGAAACACTAGCCCTTGCCTTGGGGCCTCAGGTCACCTTTCATTTGGCCGGAGCTGACTCTGCAGTGCAGTGGTGTGAGTCCCTAGAAAGGCATTTGCCAGCACAGGATGGGCTTTGAGAGAAGGCAGCCTTGCTCGCCCACAGCGACTACCCTGCGGTGGAGAGACGTCGGGCCGCAAGCGCTGCTCAGGCAGCTTGGAAGGCCGAAACAAGTCGCTCGCACACGGGCAGAAGGCGTACTTTGCCATCAGTGTCCCACTTTCAGGCTTGATGACACAGCATGTTTATCTGAACGTTCTGTCTAGCTATCTAGTACAAGGGAACGAGGGCCCCCTTCTGGTAAGAAAGGTTTCCCGGTGGGGGGTGCCGTACGTGCAGGAGAGCGTTCCCCACGCTGTGCCAAGTTTGGTACTTGGTGACTCGGGGTGGTCCCGAACGTCCAGCATTGTCCCGGGGACAGCCGTCCAGCGTTTTCTTTTTCAGGCTGGACGTAAACAACTAGCTTCCAGGTGCCGAAGGGAGTCGTCCTTGAGGCGTCCCCTGGTTTCACTGGGGACGCACAGTGGTGTTTCTCAGAAGAGCCCAAATCGCTCCCTGGGGCACACCAGCATGGAATGTAAGGCTGCTCAGAACTGCGTTCCTGAGGCCGTTTGCAGGCTGAACAAACGGGAGGTGTCGAGCGAAGAGGGCAGCACTGTGCCTTTACTGCTGGCACATCCGTGCAGTTAAAGCAAACGGACGTTTCCACTCCGGCGGCTCAAACGCCACACAAGAGCTGGGCGGCACACAGTGCCCTCTCCCAAAACTTACAACGAACGTGAGTGCGCAATGAGTCCTGCGATACCTTACAGAGTTGACGCTCTCCTTTACCGCCTGCTTCCTCACTAGGGCGGCACGCTTCACTTTACTACTGGAAAACGCTGGACTTTGACTCGAGGCCACGGCTCACCTTTCTGTCGCCGGTAATCTCCGGAGTGCTCTTGGAGACGCTCCCAGCAAGGAACTGAGACCAGCGAGCCTGATGCGAGTAAACTCGCACTTTTTCCCTGAGGCCTTCTGGAGCAAAGAAAAGACGGGCCCCAGGAGTGTGCCTCAGGCACCCTTCTCGCCGCATCTCATCCACCCGGGGGGGGAAATTACGTTTGGGCAGGGTCGCCCTGTTTCAAACGTGAGCTCAGACAGTTATCCTCAGTAGTTTTCTGACTACCTCAAGGACACAGCGGGAGGAACAGGGCCTTTCCTCGGAGACACTTTCGGACACAGGGTCCCCTGCAGTGCATCCACTGCCTAGGTCGTGAAGTACCTGAGGCGGGCCTCAGTGCTCCGTCCCATACCTAGCTGTGTTAAGGGTGAAAGATGTACGTTTCTTCCGGCTGCACTCACAGCCTAGCTCGCGCTTCTGCGAGAGTGCCGTCCTGAGCGTTTCCCTGGACTGAGTCGTCAGCACGGGGTGTTTCTGAAGCACAGGTCCGTTTCAGTCAGTGAGGCCGATCGACTTGCAGGGAGGCTGCCCAGCGCTGCTCCCACGCGTCTCTGTTATGACTGGGACACTCTACCTCGGCCCCCAGCAAGCAACGCGTGGCCCTTGCTAGGAATGTGAAGAGTGGCTCCCACGGGCCTCCTTTCCCCCTGAGGTTCCTCAGAAGCGACCGGCCGCTCCTCCGGCACAGAGCAGTCACCATGCCAAAGTGGTGCACGGCCGCCTCTGCTCTGTGTCCCCGGAGGCATCGGGGAGTTCAGGCCATCCAGCGTGGCGCATGGATTCATGGCACCCCTGCACCCCCAGCTCTGCTGACGTGAAACACTAGCCCTTGCCTTTGGGGCCTCAGGTCACCTTTCATTTGGCCGGAGCTGACTCTGCAGTGCAGTGGTGTGAGTCCCTAGAAAGGCATTTGCCAGCACAGGATGGGCTTTGAGAGAAGGCAGCCTTGCTCGCCCACAGCGACTACCCTGCGGTGGAGAGACGTCGGGCCGCAAGCGCTGCTCAGGCAGCTTGGAAGGCCGAAACAAGTCGCTCGCACACGGGCAGAAGGCGTACTTTGCCATCAGTGTCCCACTTTCAGGCTTGATGACACAGCATGTTTATCTGAACGTTCTGTCTAGCTATCTAGTACAAGGGAACGAGGGCCCCCTTCTGGTAAGAAAGGTTTCCCGGTGGGGGGTGCCGTACGTGCAGGAGAGCGTTCCCCACGCTGTGCCAAGTTTGGTACTTGGTGACTCGGGGTGGTCCCGAACGTCCAGCATTGTCCCGGGGACAGCCGTCCAGCGTTTTCTTTTTCAGGCTGGACGTAAACAACTAGCTTCCAGGTGCCGAAGGGAGTCGTCCTTGAGGCGTCCCCTGGTTTCACTGGGGACGCACAGTGGTGTTTCTCAGAAGAGCCCAAATCGCTCCCTGGGGCACACCAGCATGGAATGTAAGGCTGCTCAGAACTGCGTTCCTGAGGCCGTTTGCAGGCTGAACAAACGGGAGGTGTCGAGCGAAGAGGGCAGCACTGTGCCTTTACTGCTGGCACATCCGTGCAGTTAAAGCAAACGGACGTTTCCACTCCGGCGGCTCAAACGCCACACAAGAGCTGGGCGGCACACAGTGCCCTCTCCCAAAACTTACAACGAACGTGAGTGCGCAATGAGTCCTGCGATACCTTACAGAGTTGACGCTCTCCTTTACCGCCTGCTTCCTCACTAGGGCGGCACGCTTCACTTTACTACTGGAAAACGCTGGACTTTGACTCGAGGCCACGGCTCACCTTTCTGTCGCCGGTAATCTCCGGAGTGCTCTTGGAGACGCTCCCAGCAAGGAACTGAGACCAGCGAGCCTGATGCGAGTAAACTCGCACTTTTTCCCTGAGGCCTTCTGGAGCAAAGAAAAGACGGGCCCCAGGAGTGTGCCTCAGGCACCCTTCTCGCCGCATCTCATCCACCCGGGGGGGGAAATTACGTTTGGGCAGGGTCGCCCTGTTTCAAACGTGAGCTCAGACAGTTATCCTCAGTAGTTTTCTGACTACCTCAAGGACACAGCGGGAGGAACAGGGCCTTTCCTCGGAGACACTTTCGGACACAGGGTCCCCTGCAGTGCATCCACTGCCTAGGTCGTGAAGTACCTGAGGCGGGCCTCAGTGCTCCGTCCCATACCTAGCTGTGTTAAGGGTGAAAGATGTACGTTTCTTCCGGCTGCACTCACAGCCTAGCTCGCGCTTCTGCGAGAGTGCCGTCCTGAGCGTTTCCCTGGACTGAGTCGTCAGCACGGGGTGTTTCTGAAGCACAGGTCCGTTTCAGTCAGTGAGGCCGATCGACTTGCAGGGAGGCTGCCCAGCGCTGCTCCCACGCGTCTCTGTTATGACTGGGACACTCTACCTCGGCCCCCAGCAAGCAACGCGTGGCCCTTGCTAGGAATGTGAAGAGTGGCTCCCACGGGCCTCCTTTCCCCCTGAGGTTCCTCAGAAGCGACCGGCCGCTCCTCCGGCACAGAGCAGTCACCATGCCAAAGTGGTGCACGGCCGCCTCTGCTCTGTGTCCCCGGAGGCATCGGGGAGTTCAGGCCATCCAGCGTGGCGCATGGATTCATGGCACCCCTGCACCCCCAGCTCTGCTGACGTGAAACACTAGCCCTTGCCTTTGGGGCCTCAGGTCACCTTTCATTTGGCCGGAGCTGACTCTGCAGTGCAGTGGTGTGAGTCCCTAGAAAGGCATTTGCCAGCACAGGATGGGCTTTGAGAGAAGGCAGCCTTGCTCGCCCACAGCGACTACCCTGCGGTGGAGAGACGTCGGGCCGCAAGCGCTGCTCAGGCAGCTTGGAAGGCCGAAACAAGTCGCTCGCACACGGGCAGAAGGCGTACTTTGCCATCAGTGTCCCACTTTCAGGCTTGATGACACAGCATGTTTATCTGAACGTTCTGTCTAGCTATCTAGTACAAGGGAACGAGGGCCCCCTTCTGGTAAGAAAGGTTTCCCGGTGGGGGGTGCCGTACGTGCAGGAGAGCGTTCCCCACGCTGTGCCAAGTTTGGTACTTGGTGACTCGGGGTGGTCCCGAACGTCCAGCATTGTCCCGGGGACAGCCGTCCAGCGTTTTCTTTTTCAGGCTGGACGTAAACAACTAGCTTCCAGGTGCCGAAGGGAGTCGTCCTTGAGGCGTCCCCTGGTTTCACTGGGGACGCACAGTGGTGTTTCTCAGAAGAGCCCAAATCGCTCCCTGGGGCACACCAGCATGGAATGTAAGGCTGCTCAGAACTGCGTTCCTGAGGCCGTTTGCAGGCTGAACAAACGGGAGGTGTCGAGCGAAGAGGGCAGCACTGTGCCTTTACTGCTGGCACATCCGTGCAGTTAAAGCAAACGGACGTTTCCACTCCGGCGGCTCAAACGCCACACAAGAGCTGGGCGGCACACAGTGCCCTCTCCCAAAACTTACAACGAACGTGAGTGCGCAATGAGTCCTGCGATACCTTACAGAGTTGACGCTCTCCTTTACCGCCTGCTTCCTCACTAGGGCGGCACGCTTCACTTTACTACTGGAAAACGCTGGACTTTGACTCGAGGCCACGGCTCACCTTTCTGTCGCCGGTAATCTCCGGAGTGCTCTTGGAGACGCTCCCAGCAAGGAACTGAGACCAGCGAGCCTGATGCGAGTAAACTCGCACTTTTTCCCTGAGGCCTTCTGGAGCAAAGAAAAGACGGGCCCCAGGAGTGTGCCTCAGGCACCCTTCTCGCCGCATCTCATCCACCCGGGGGGGGAAATTACGTTTGGGCAGGGTCGCCCTGTTTCAAACGTGAGCTCAGACAGTTATCCTCAGTAGTTTTCTGACTACCTCAAGGAAACAGCGGGAGGAACAGGGCCTTTCCTCGGAGACACTTTCGGACACAGGGTCCCCTGCAGTGCATCCACTGCCTAGGTCGTGAAGTACCTGAGGCGGGCCTCAGTGCTCCGTCCCATACCTAGCTGTGTTAAGGGTGAAAGATGTACGTTTCTTCCGGCTGCACTCACAGCCTAGCTCGCGCTTCTGCGAGAGTGCCGTCCTGAGCGTTTCCCTGGACTGAGTCGTCAGCACGGGGTGTTTCTGAAGCACAGGTCCGTTTCAGTCAGTGAGGCCGATCGACTTGCAGGGAGGCTGCCCAGCGCTGCTCCCACGCGTCTCTGTTATGACTGGGACACTCTACCTCGGCCCCCAGCAAGCAACGCGTGGCCCTTGCTAGGAATGTGAAGAGTGGCTCCCACGGGCCTCCTTTCCCCCTGAGGTTCCTCAGAAGCGACCGGCCGCTCCTCCGGCACAGAGCAGTCACCATGCCAAAGTGGTGCACGGCCGCCTCTGCTCTGTGTCCCCGGAGGCATCGGGGAGTTCAGGCCACCCAGCGTGGCGCATGGATTCATGGCACCCCTGCACCCCCAGCTCTGCTGACGTGAAACACTAGCCCTTGCCTTTGGGGCCTCAGGTCACCTTTCATTTGGCCGGAGCTGACTCTGCAGTGCAGTGGTGTGAGTCCCTAGAAAGGCATTTGCCAGCACAGGATGGGCTTTGAGAGAAGGCAGCCTTGCTCGCCCACAGCGACTACCCTGCGGTGGAGAGACGTCGGGCCGCAAGCGCTGCTCAGGCAGCTTGGAAGGCCGAAACAAGTCGCTCGCACACGGGCAGAAGGCGTACTTTGCCATCAGTGTCCCACTTTCAGGCTTGATGACACAGCATGTTTATCTGAACGTTCTGTCTAGCTATCTAGTACAAGGGGACGAGGGCCCCCTTCTGGTAAGAAAGGTTTCCCGGTGGGGGGTGCCGTACGTGCAGGAGAGCGTTCCCCACGCTGTGCCAAGTTTGGTACTTGGTGACTCGGGGTGGTCCCGAACGTCCAGCATTGTCCCGGGGACAGCCGTCCAGCGTTTTCTTTTTCAGGCTGGACGTAAACAACTAGCTTCCAGGTGCCGAAGGGAGTCGTCCTTGAGGCGTCCCCTGGTTTCACTGGGGACGCACAGTGGTGTTTCTCAGAAGAGCCCAAATCGCTCCCTGGGGCACACCAGCATGGAATGTAAGGCTGCTCAGAACTGCGTTCCTGAGGCCGTTTGCAGGCTGAACAAACGGGAGGTGTCGAGCGAAGAGGGCAGCACTGTGCCTTTACTGCTGGCACATCCGTGCAGTTAAAGCAAACAGACGTTTCCACTCCGGCGGCTCAAACGCCACACAAGAGCTGGGCGGCACACAGTGCCCTCTCCCAAAACTTACAACGAACGTGAGTGCGCAATGAGTCCTGCGATACCTTACAGAGTTGACGCTCTCCTTTACCGCCTGCTTCCTCACTAGGGCGGCACGCTTCACTTTACTACTGGAAAACGCTGGACTTTGACTCGAGGCCACGGCTCACCTTTCTGTCGCCGGTAATCTCCGGAGTGCTCTTGGAGACGCTCCCAGCAAGGAACTGAGACCAGCGAGCCTGATGCGAGTAAACTCGCACTTTTTCCCTGAGGCCTTCTGGAGCAAAGAAAAGACGGGCCCCAGGAGTGTGCCTCAGGCACCCTTCTCGCCGCATCTCATCCACCCGGGGGGGGAAATTACGTTTGGGCAGGGTCGCCCTGTTTCAAACGTGAGCTCAGACAGTTATCCTCAGTAGTTTTCTGACTACCTCAAGGAAACAGCGGGAGGAACAGGGCCTTTCCTCGGAGACACTTTCGGACACAGGGTCCCCTGCAGTGCATCCACTGCCTAGGTCGTGAAGTACCTGAGGCGGGCCTCAGTGCTCCGTCCCATACCTAGCTGTGTTAAGGGTGAAAGATGTACGTTTCTTCCGGCTGCACTCACAGCCTAGCTCGCGCTTCTGCGAGAGTGCCGTCCTGAGCGTTTCCCTGGACTGAGTCGTCAGCACGGGGTGTTTCTGAAGCACAGGTCCGTTTCAGTCAGTGAGGCCGATCGACTTGCAGGGAGGCTGCCCAGCGCTGCTCCCACGCGTCTCTGTTATGACTGGGACACTCTACCTCGGCCCCCAGCAAGCAACGCGTGGCCCTTGCTAGGAATGTGAAGAGTGGCTCCCACGGGCCTCCTTTCCCCCTGAGGTTCCTCAGAAGCGACCGGCCGCTCCTCCGGCACAGAGCAGTCACCATGCCAAAGTGGTGCACGGCCGCCTCTGCTCTGTGTCCCCGGAGGCATCGGGGAGTTCAGGCCATCCAGCGTGGCGCATGGATTCATGGCACCCCTGCACCCCCAGCTCTGCTGACGTGAAACACTAGCCCTTGCCTTTGGGGCCTCAGGTCACCTTTCATTTGGCCGGAGCTGACTCTGCAGTGCAGTGGTGTGAGTCCCTAGAAAGGCATTTGCCAGCACAGGATGGGCTTTGAGAGAAGGCAGCCTTGCTCGCCCACAGCGACTACCCTGCGGTGGAGAGACGTCGGGCCGCAAGCGCTGCTCAGGCAGCTTGGAAGGCCGAAACAAGTCGCTCGCACACGGGCAGAAGGCGTACTTTGCCATCAGTGTCCCACTTTCAGGCTTGATGACACAGCATGTTTATCTGAACGTTCTGTCTAGCTATCTAGTACAAGGGAACGAGGGCCCCCTTCTGGTAAGAAAGGTTTCCCGGTGGGGGGTGCCGTACGTGCAGGAGAGCGTTCCCCACGCTGTGCCAAGTTTGGTACTTGGTGACTCGGGGTGGTCCCGAACGTCCAGCATTGTCCCGGGGACAGCCGTCCAGCGTTTTCTTTTTCAGGCTGGACGTAAACAACTAGCTTCCAGGTGCCGAAGGGAGTCGTCCTTGAGGCGTCCCCTGGTTTCACTGGGGACGCACAGTGGTGTTTCTCAGAAGAGCCCAAATCGCTCCCTGGGGCACACCAGCATGGAATGTAAGGCTGCTCAGAACTGCGTTCCTGAGGCCGTTTGCAGGCTGAACAAACGGGAGGTGTCGAGCGAAGAGGGCAGCACTGTGCCTTTACTGCTGGCACATCCGTGCAGTTAAAGCAAACGGACGTTTCCACTCCGGCGGCTCAAACGCCACACAAGAGCTGGGCGGCACACAGTGCCCTCTCCCAAAACTTACAACGAACGTGAGTGCGCAATGAGTCCTGCGATACCTTACAGAGTTGACGCTCTCCTTTACCGCCTGCTTCCTCACTAGGGCGGCACGCTTCACTTTACTACTGGAAAACGCTGGACTTTGACTCGAGGCCACGGCTCACCTTTCTGTCGCCGGTAATCTCCGGAGTGCTCTTGGAGACGCTCCCAGCAAGGAACTGAGACCAGCGAGCCTGATGCGAGTAAACTCGCACTTTTTCCCTGAGGCCTTCTGGAGCAAAGAAAAGACGGGCCCCAGGAGTGTGCCTCAGGCACCCTTCTCGCCGCATCTCATCCACCCGGGGGGGGAAATTACGTTTGGGCAGGGTCGCCCTGTTTCAAACGTGAGCTCAGACAGTTATCCTCAGTAGTTTTCTGACTACCTCAAGGAAACAGCGGGAGGAACAGGGCCTTTCCTCGGAGACACTTTCGGACACAGGGTCCCCTGCAGTGCATCCACTGCCTAGGTCGTGAAGTACCTGAGGCGGGCCTCAGTGCTCCGTCCCATACCTAGCTGTGTTAAGGGTGAAAGATGTACGTTTCTTCCGGCTGCACTCACAGCCTAGCTCGCGCTTCTGCGAGAGTGCCGTCCTGAGCGTTTCCCTGGACTGAGTCGTCAGCACGGGGTGTTTCTGAAGCACAGGTCCGTTTCAGTCAGTGAGGCCGATCGACTTGCAGGGAGGCTGCCCAGCGCTGCTCCCACGCGTCTCTGTTATGACTGGGACACTCTACCTCGGCCCCCAGCAAGCAACGCGTGGCCCTTGCTAGGAATGTGAAGAGTGGCTCCCACGGGCCTCCTTTCCCCCTGAGGTTCCTCAGAAGCGACCGGCCGCTCCTCCGGCACAGAGCAGTCACCATGCCAAAGTGGTGCACGGCCGCCTCTGCTCTGTGTCCCCGGAGGCATCGGGGAGTTCAGGCCATCCAGCGTGGCGCATGGATTCATGGCACCCCTGCACCCCCAGCTCTGCTGACGTGAAACACTAGCCCTTGCCTTTGGGGCCTCAGGTCACCTTTCATTTGGCCGGAGCTGACTCTGCAGTGCAGTGGTGTGAGTCCCTAGAAAGGCATTTGCCAGCACAGGATGGGCTTTGAGAGAAGGCAGCCTTGCTCGCCCACAGCGACTACCCTGCGGTGGAGAGACGTCGGGCCGCAAGCGCTGCTCAGGCAGCTTGGAAGGCCGAAACAAGTCGCTCGCACACGGGCAGAAGGCGTACTTTGCCATCAGTGTCCCACTTTCAGGCTTGATGACACAGCATGTTTATCTGAACGTTCTGTCTAGCTATCTAGTACAAGGGAACGAGGGCCCCCTTCTGGTAAGAAAGGTTTCCCGGTGGGGGGTGCCGTACGTGCAGGAGAGCGTTCCCCACGCTGTGCCAAGTTTGGTACTTGGTGACTCGGGGTGGTCCCGAACGTCCAGCATTGTCCCGGGGACAGCCGTCCAGCGTTTTCTTTTTCAGGCTGGACGTAAACAACTAGCTTCCAGGTGCCGAAGGGAGTCGTCCTTGAGGCGTCCCCTGGTTTCACTGGGGACGCACAGTGGTGTTTCTCAGAAGAGCCCAAATCGCTCCCTGGGGCACACCAGCATGGAATGTAAGGCTGCTCAGAACTGCGTTCCTGAGGCCGTTTGCAGGCTGAACAAACGGGAGGTGTCGAGCGAAGAGGGCAGCACTGTGCCTTTACTGCTGGCACATCCGTGCAGTTAAAGCAAACGGACGTTTCCACTCCGGCGGCTCAAACGCCACACAAGAGCTGGGCGGCACACAGTGCCCTCTCCCAAAACTTACAACGAACGTGAGTGCGCAATGAGTCCTGCGATACCTTACAGAGTTGACGCTCTCCTTTACCGCCTGCTTCCTCACTAGGGCGGCACGCTTCACTTTACTACTGGAAAACGCTGGACTTTGACTCGAGGCCACGGCTCACCTTTCTGTCGCCGGTAATCTCCGGAGTGCTCTTGGAGACGCTCCCAGCAAGGAACTGAGACCAGCGAGCCTGATGCGAGTAAACTCGCACTTTTTCCCTGAGGCCTTCTGGAGCAAAGAAAAGACGGGCCCCAGGAGTGTGCCTCAGGCACCCTTCTCGCCGCATCTCATCCACCCGGGGGGGGAAATTACGTTTGGGCAGGGTCGCCCTGTTTCAAACGTGAGCTCAGACAGTTATCCTCAGTAGTTTTCTGACTACCTCAAGGAAACAGCGGGAGGAACAGGGCCTTTCCTCGGAGACACTTTCGGACACAGGGTCCCCTGCAGTGCATCCACTGCCTAGGTCGTGAAGTACCTGAGGCGGGCCTCAGTGCTCCGTCCCATACCTAGCTGTGTTAAGGGTGAAAGATGTACGTTTCTTCCGGCTGCACTCACAGCCTAGCTCGCGCTTCTGCGAGAGTGCCGTCCTGAGCGTTTCCCTGGACTGAGTCGTCAGCACGGGGTGTTTCTGAAGCACAGGTCCGTTTCAGTCAGTGAGGCCGATCGACTTGCAGGGAGGCTGCCCAGCGCTGCTCCCACGCGTCTCTGTTATGACTGGGACACTCTACCTCGGCCCCCAGCAAGCAACGCGTGGCCCTTGCTAGGAATGTGAAGAGTGGCTCCCACGGGCCTCCTTTCCCCCTGAGGTTCCTCAGAAGCGACCGGCCGCTCCTCCGGCACAGAGCAGTCACCATGCCAAAGTGGTGCACGGCCGCCTCTGCTCTGTGTCCCCGGAGGCATCGGGGAGTTCAGGCCATCCAGCGTGGCGCATGGATTCATGGCACCCCTGCACCCCCAGCTCTGCTGACGTGAAACACTAGCCCTTGCCTTTGGGGCCTCAGGTCACCTTTCATTTGGCCGGAGCTGACTCTGCAGTGCAGTGGTGTGAGTCCCTAGAAAGGCATTTGCCAGCACAGGATGGGCTTTGAGAGAAGGCAGCCTTGCTCGCCCACAGCGACTACCCTGCGGTGGAGAGACGTCGGGCCGCAAGCGCTGCTCAGGCAGCTTGGAAGGCCGAAACAAGTCGCTCGCACACGGGCAGAAGGCGTACTTTGCCATCAGTGTCCCACTTTCAGGCTTGATGACACAGCATGTTTATCTGAACGTTCTGTCTAGCTATCTAGTACAAGGGAACGAGGGCCCCCTTCTGGTAAGAAAGGTTTCCCGGTGGGGGGTGCCGTACGTGCAGGAGAGCGTTCCCCACGCTGTGCCAAGTTTGGTACTTGGTGACTCGGGGTGGTCCCGAACGTCCAGCATTGTCCCGGGGACAGCCGTCCAGCGTTTTCTTTTTCAGGCTGGACGTAAACAACTAGCTTCCAGGTGCCGAAGGGAGTCGTCCTTGAGGCGTCCCCTGGTTTCACTGGGGACGCACAGTGGTGTTTCTCAGAAGAGCCCAAATCGCTCCCTGGGGCACACCAGCATGGAATGTAAGGCTGCTCAGAACTGCGTTCCTGAGGCCGTTTGCAGGCTGAACAAACGGGAGGTGTCGAGCGAAGAGGGCAGCACTGTGCCTTTACTGCTGGCACATCCGTGCAGTTAAAGCAAACGGACGTTTCCACTCCGGCGGCTCAAACGCCACACAAGAGCTGGGCGGCACACAGTGCCCTCTCCCAAAACTTACAACGAACGTGAGTGCGCAATGAGTCCTGCGATACCTTACAGAGTTGACGCTCTCCTTTACCGCCTGCTTCCTCACTAGGGCGGCACGCTTCACTTTACTACTGGAAAACGCTGGACTTTGACTCGAGGCCACGGCTCACCTTTCTGTCGCCGGTAATCTCCGGAGTGCTCTTGGAGACGCTCCCAGCAAGGAACTGAGACCAGCGAGCCTGATGCGAGTAAACTCGCACTTTTTCCCTGAGGCCTTCTGGAGCAAAGAAAAGACGGGCCCCAGGAGTGTGCCTCAGGCACCCTTCTCGCCGCATCTCATCCACCCGGGGGGGGAAATTACGTTTGGGCAGGGTCGCCCTGTTTCAAACGTGAGCTCAGACAGTTATCCTCAGTAGTTTTCTGACTACCTCAAGGACACAGCGGGAGGAACAGGGCCTTTCCTCGGAGACACTTTCGGACACAGGGTCCCCTGCAGTGCATCCACTGCCTAGGTCGTGAAGTACCTGAGGCGGGCCTCAGTGCTCCGTCCCATACCTAGCTGTGTTAAGGGTGAAAGATGTACGTTTCTTCCGGCTGCACTCACAGCCTAGCTCGCGCTTCTGCGAGAGTGCCGTCCTGAGCGTTTCCCTGGACTGAGTCGTCAGCACGGGGTGTTTCTGAAGCACAGGTCCGTTTCAGTCAGTGAGGCCGATCGACTTGCAGGGAGGCTGCCCAGCGCTGCTCCCACGCGTCTCTGTTATGACTGGGACACTCTACCTCGGCCCCCAGCAAGCAACGCGTGGCCCTTGCTAGGAATGTGAAGAGTGGCTCCCACGGGCCTCCTTTCCCCCTGAGGTTCCTCAGAAGCGACCGGCCGCTCCTCCGGCACAGAGCAGTCACCATGCCAAAGTGGTGCACGGCCGCCTCTGCTCTGTGTCCCCGGAGGCATCGGGGAGTTCAGGCCATCCAGCGTGGCGCATGGATTCATGGCACCCCTGCACCCCCAGCTCTGCTGACGTGAAACACTAGCCCTTGCCTTTGGGGCCTCAGGTCACCTTTCATTTGGCCGGAGCTGACTCTGCAGTGCAGTGGTGTGAGTCCCTAGAAAGGCATTTGCCAGCACAGGATGGGCTTTGAGAGAAGGCAGCCTTGCTCGCCCACAGCGACTACCCTGCGGTGGAGAGACGTCGGGCCGCAAGCGCTGCTCAGGCAGCTTGGAAGGCCGAAACAAGTCGCTCGCACACGGGCAGAAGGCGTACTTTGCCATCAGTGTCCCACTTTCAGGCTTGATGACACAGCATGTTTATCTGAACGTTCTGTCTAGCTATCTAGTACAAGGGAACGAGGGCCCCCTTCTGGTAAGAAAGGTTTCCCGGTGGGGGGTGCCGTACGTGCAGGAGAGCGTTCCCCACGCTGTGCCAAGTTTGGTACTTGGTGACTCGGGGTGGTCCCGAACGTCCAGCATTGTCCCGGGGACAGCCGTCCAGCGTTTTCTTTTTCAGGCTGGACGTAAACAACTAGCTTCCAGGTGCCGAAGGGAGTCGTCCTTGAGGCGTCCCCTGGTTTCACTGGGGACGCACAGTGGTGTTTCTCAGAAGAGCCCAAATCGCTCCCTGGGGCACACCAGCATGGAATGTAAGGCTGCTCAGAACTGCGTTCCTGAGGCCGTTTGCAGGCTGAACAAACGGGAGGTGTCGAGCGAAGAGGGCAGCACTGTGCCTTTACTGCTGGCACATCCGTGCAGTTAAAGCAAACGGACGTTTCCACTCCGGCGGCTCAAACGCCACACAAGAGCTGGGCGGCACACAGTGCCCTCTCCCAAAACTTACAACGAACGTGAGTGCGCAATGAGTCCTGCGATACCTTACAGAGTTGACGCTCTCCTTTACCGCCTGCTTCCTCACTAGGGCGGCACGCTTCACTTTACTACTGGAAAACGCTGGACTTTGACTCGAGGCCACGGCTCACCTTTCTGTCGCCGGTAATCTCCGGAGTGCTCTTGGAGACGCTCCCAGCAAGGAACTGAGACCAGCGAGCCTGATGCGAGTAAACTCGCACTTTTTCCCTGAGGCCTTCTGGAGCAAAGAAAAGACGGGCCCCAGGAGTGTGCCTCAGGCACCCTTCTCGCCGCATCTCATCCACCCGGGGGGGGAAATTACGTTTGGGCAGGGTCGCCCTGTTTCAAACGTGAGCTCAGACAGTTATCCTCAGTAGTTTTCTGACTACCTCAAGGACACAGCGGGAGGAACAGGGCCTTTCCTCGGAGACACTTTCGGACACAGGGTCCCCTGCAGTGCATCCACTGCCTAGGTCGTGAAGTACCTGAGGCGGGCCTCAGTGCTCCGTCCCATACCTAGCTGTGTTAAGGGTGAAAGATGTACGTTTCTTCCGGCTGCACTCACAGCCTAGCTCGCGCTTCTGCGAGAGTGCCGTCCTGAGCGTTTCCCTGGACTGAGTCGTCAGCACGGGGTGTTTCTGAAGCACAGGTCCGTTTCAGTCAGTGAGGCCGATCGACTTGCAGGGAGGCTGCCCAGCGCTGCTCCCACGCGTCTCTGTTATGACTGGGACACTCTACCTCGGCCCCCAGCAAGCAACGCGTGGCCCTTGCTAGGAATGTGAAGAGTGGCTCCCACGGGCCTCCTTTCCCCCTGAGGTTCCTCAGAAGCGACCGGCCGCTCCTCCGGCACAGAGCAGTCACCATGCCAAAGTGGTGCACGGCCGCCTCTGCTCTGTGTCCCCGGAGGCATCGGGGAGTTCAGGCCATCCAGCGTGGCGCATGGATTCATGGCACCCCTGCACCCCCAGCTCTGCTGACGTGAAACACTAGCCCTTGCCTTTGGGGCCTCAGGTCACCTTTCATTTGGCCGGAGCTGACTCTGCAGTGCAGTGGTGTGAGTCCCTAGAAAGGCATTTGCCAGCACAGGATGGGCTTTGAGAGAAGGCAGCCTTGCTCGCCCACAGCGACTACCCTGCGGTGGAGAGACGTCGGGCCGCAAGCGCTGCTCAGGCAGCTTGGAAGGCCGAAACAAGTCGCTCGCACACGGGCAGAAGGCGTACTTTGCCATCAGTGTCCCACTTTCAGGCTTGATGACACAGCATGTTTATCTGAACGTTCTGTCTAGCTATCTAGTACAAGGGAACGAGGGCCCCCTTCTGGTAAGAAAGGTTTCCCGGTGGGGGGTGCCGTACGTGCAGGAGAGCGTTCCCCACGCTGTGCCAAGTTTGGTACTTGGTGACTCGGGGTGGTCCCGAACGTCCAGCATTGTCCCGGGGACAGCCGTCCAGCGTTTTCTTTTTCAGGCTGGACGTAAACAACTAGCTTCCAGGTGCCGAAGGGAGTCGTCCTTGAGGCGTCCCCTGGTTTCACTGGGGACGCACAGTGGTGTTTCTCAGAAGAGCCCAAATCGCTCCCTGGGGCACACCAGCATGGAATGTAAGGCTGCTCAGAACTGCGTTCCTGAGGCCGTTTGCAGGCTGAACAAACGGGAGGTGTCGAGCGAAGAGGGCAGCACTGTGCCTTTACTGCTGGCACATCCGTGCAGTTAAAGCAAACGGACGTTTCCACTCCGGCGGCTCAAACGCCACACAAGAGCTGGGCGGCACACAGTGCCCTCTCCCAAAACTTACAACGAACGTGAGTGCGCAATGAGTCCTGCGATACCTTACAGAGTTGACGCTCTCCTTTACCGCCTGCTTCCTCACTAGGGCGGCACGCTTCACTTTACTACTGGAAAACGCTGGACTTTGACTCGAGGCCACGGCTCACCTTTCTGTCGCCGGTAATCTCCGGAGTGCTCTTGGAGACGCTCCCAGCAAGGAACTGAGACCAGCGAGCCTGATGCGAGTAAACTCGCACTTTTTCCCTGAGGCCTTCTGGAGCAAAGAAAAGACGGGCCCCAGGAGTGTGCCTCAGGCACCCTTCTCGCCGCATCTCATCCACCCGGGGGGGGAAATTACGTTTGGGCAGGGTCGCCCTGTTTCAAACGTGAGCTCAGACAGTTATCCTCAGTAGTTTTCTGACTACCTCAAGGACACAGCGGGAGGAACAGGGCCTTTCCTCGGAGACACTTTCGGACACAGGGTCCCCTGCAGTGCATCCACTGCCTAGGTCGTGAAGTACCTGAGGCGGGCCTCAGTGCTCCGTCCCATACCTAGCTGTGTTAAGGGTGAAAGATGTACGTTTCTTCCGGCTGCACTCACAGCCTAGCTCGCGCTTCTGCGAGAGTGCCGTCCTGAGCGTTTCCCTGGACTGAGTCGTCAGCACGGGGTGTTTCTGAAGCACAGGTCCGTTTCAGTCAGTGAGGCCGATCGACTTGCAGGGAGGCTGCCCAGCGCTGCTCCCACGCGTCTCTGTTATGACTGGGACACTCTACCTCGGCCCCCAGCAAGCAACGCGTGGCCCTTGCTAGGAATGTGAAGAGTGGCTCCCACGGGCCTCCTTTCCCCCTGAGGTTCCTCAGAAGCGACCGGCCGCTCCTCCGGCACAGAGCAGTCACCATGCCAAAGTGGTGCACGGCCGCCTCTGCTCTGTGTCCCCGGAGGCATCGGGGAGTTCAGGCCATCCAGCGTGGCGCATGGATTCATGGCACCCCTGCACCCCCAGCTCTGCTGACGTGAAACACTAGCCCTTGCCTTTGGGGCCTCAGGTCACCTTTCATTTGGCCGGAGCTGACTCTGCAGTGCAGTGGTGTGAGTCCCTAGAAAGGCATTTGCCAGCACAGGATGGGCTTTGAGAGAAGGCAGCCTTGCTCGCCCACAGCGACTACCCTGCGGTGGAGAGACGTCGGGCCGCAAGCGCTGCTCAGGCAGCTTGGAAGGCCGAAACAAGTCGCTCGCACACGGGCAGAAGGCGTACTTTGCCATCAGTGTCCCACTTTCAGGCTTGATGACACAGCATGTTTATCTGAACGTTCTGTCTAGCTATCTAGTACAAGGGAACGAGGGCCCCCTTCTGGTAAGAAAGGTTTCCCGGTGGGGGGTGCCGTACGTGCAGGAGAGCGTTCCCCACGCTGTGCCAAGTTTGGTACTTGGTGACTCGGGGTGGTCCCGAACGTCCAGCATTGTCCCGGGGACAGCCGTCCAGCGTTTTCTTTTTCAGGCTGGACGTAAACAACTAGCTTCCAGGTGCCGAAGGGAGTCGTCCTTGAGGCGTCCCCTGGTTTCACTGGGGACGCACAGTGGTGTTTCTCAGAAGAGCCCAAATCGCTCCCTGGGGCACACCAGCATGGAATGTAAGGCTGCTCAGAACTGCGTTCCTGAGGCCGTTTGCAGGCTGAACAAACGGGAGGTGTCGAGCGAAGAGGGCAGCACTGTGCCTTTACTGCTGGCACATCCGTGCAGTTAAAGCAAACGGACGTTTCCACTCCGGCGGCTCAAACGCCACACAAGAGCTGGGCGGCACACAGTGCCCTCTCCCAAAACTTACAACGAACGTGAGTGCGCAATGAGTCCTGCGATACCTTACAGAGTTGACGCTCTCCTTTACCGCCTGCTTCCTCACTAGGGCGGCACGCTTCACTTTACTACTGGAAAACGCTGGACTTTGACTCGAGGCCACGGCTCACCTTTCTGTCGCCGGTAATCTCCGGAGTGCTCTTGGAGACGCTCCCAGCAAGGAACTGAGACCAGCGAGCCTGATGCGAGTAAACTCGCACTTTTTCCCTGAGGCCTTCTGGAGCAAAGAAAAGACGGGCCCCAGGAGTGTGCCTCAGGCACCCTTCTCGCCGCATCTCATCCACCCGGGGGGGGAAATTACGTTTGGGCAGGGTCGCCCTGTTTCAAACGTGAGCTCAGACAGTTATCCTCAGTAGTTTTCTGACTACCTCAAGGACACAGCGGGAGGAACAGGGCCTTTCCTCGGAGACACTTTCGGACACAGGGTCCCCTGCAGTGCATCCACTGCCTAGGTCGTGAAGTACCTGAGGCGGGCCTCAGTGCTCCGTCCCATACCTAGCTGTGTTAAGGGTGAAAGATGTACGTTTCTTCCGGCTGCACTCACAGCCTAGCTCGCGCTTCTGCGAGAGTGCCGTCCTGAGCGTTTCCCTGGACTGAGTCGTCAGCACGGGGTGTTTCTGAAGCACAGGTCCGTTTCAGTCAGTGAGGCCGATCGACTTGCAGGGAGGCTGCCCAGCGCTGCTCCCACGCGTCTCTGTTATGACTGGGACACTCTACCTCGGCCCCCAGCAAGCAACGCGTGGCCCTTGCTAGGAATGTGAAGAGTGGCTCCCACGGGCCTCCTTTCCCCCTGAGGTTCCTCAGAAGCGACCGGCCGCTCCTCCGGCACAGAGCAGTCACCATGCCAAAGTGGTGCACGGCCGCCTCTGCTCTGTGTCCCCGGAGGCATCGGGGAGTTCAGGCCATCCAGCGTGGCGCATGGATTCATGGCACCCCTGCACCCCCAGCTCTGCTGACGTGAAACACTAGCCCTTGCCTTTGGGGCCTCAGGTCACCTTTCATTTGGCCGGAGCTGACTCTGCAGTGCAGTGGTGTGAGTCCCTAGAAAGGCATTTGCCAGCACAGGATGGGCTTTGAGAGAAGGCAGCCTTGCTCGCCCACAGCGACTACCCTGCGGTGGAGAGACGTCGGGCCGCAAGCGCTGCTCAGGCAGCTTGGAAGGCCGAAACAAGTCGCTCGCACACGGGCAGAAGGCGTACTTTGCCATCAGTGTCCCACTTTCAGGCTTGATGACACAGCATGTTTATCTGAACGTTCTGTCTAGCTATCTAGTACAAGGGAACGAGGGCCCCCTTCTGGTAAGAAAGGTTTCCCGGTGGGGGGTGCCGTACGTGCAGGAGAGCGTTCCCCACGCTGTGCCAAGTTTGGTACTTGGTGACTCGGGGTGGTCCCGAACGTCCAGCATTGTCCCGGGGACAGCCGTCCAGCGTTTTCTTTTTCAGGCTGGACGTAAACAACTAGCTTCCAGGTGCCGAAGGGAGTCGTCCTTGAGGCGTCCCCTGGTTTCACTGGGGACGCACAGTGGTGTTTCTCAGAAGAGCCCAAATCGCTCCCTGGGGCACACCAGCATGGAATGTAAGGCTGCTCAGAACTGCGTTCCTGAGGCCGTTTGCAGGCTGAACAAACGGGAGGTGTCGAGCGAAGAGGGCAGCACTGTGCCTTTACTGCTGGCACATCCGTGCAGTTAAAGCAAACGGACGTTTCCACTCCGGCGGCTCAAACGCCACACAAGAGCTGGGCGGCACACAGTGCCCTCTCCCAAAACTTACAACGAACGTGAGTGCGCAATGAGTCCTGCGATACCTTACAGAGTTGACGCTCTCCTTACCGCCTGCTTCCTCACTAGGGCGGCACGCTTCACTTTACTACTGGAAAACGCTGGACTTTGACTCGAGGCCACGGCTCACCTTTCTGTCGCCGGTAATCTCCGGAGTGCTCTTGGAGACGCTCCCAGCAAGGAACTGAGACCAGCGAGCCTGATGCGAGTAAACTCGCACTTTTTCCCTGAGGCCTTCTGGAGCAAAGAAAAGACGGGCCCCAGGAGTGTGCCTCAGGCACCCTTTCTCGCCGCATCTCATCCACCCGGGGGGGGAAATTACGTTTGGGCAGGGTCGCCCTGTTTCAAACGTGAGCTCAGACAGTTATCCTCAGTAGTTTTCTGACTACCTCAAGGAAACAGCGGGAGGAACAGGGCCTTTCCTCGGAGACACTTTCGGACACAGGGTCCCTGCAGTGCATCCACTGCCTAGGTCGTGAAGTACCTGAGGCGGGCCTCAGTGCTCCGTCCCATACCTAGCTGTGTTAAGGGTGAAAGATGTACGTTTCTTCCGGCTGCACTCACAGCCTAGCTCGCGCTTCTGCGAGAGTGCCGTCCTGAGCGTTTCCTGGACTGAGTCGTCAGCACGGGGTGTTCTGAAGCACAGGTCCGTTTCAGTCAGTGAGGCCGATCGACTTGCAGGGAGGCTGCCCAGCGCTGCTCCCACGCGTCTCTGTTATGACTGGGACACTCTACCTCGGCCCCCAGCAAGCAACGCGTGGCCCTTGCTAGGAATGTGAAGAGTGGCTCCCACGGGCCTCCTTTCCCCCTGAGGTTCCTCAGAAGCGACCGGCCGCTCCTCCGGCACAGAGCAGTCACCATGCCAAAGTGGTGCACGGCCGCTCTGCTCTGTGTCCCCGGAGGCATCGGGGAGTTCAGGCCATCCAGCGTGGCGCATGGATTCATGGCACCCCTGCACCCCCAGCTCTGCTGACGTGAAACACTAGCCCTTGCCTTTGGGCCTCAGGTCACCTTTTCATTTGGCCGGAGCTGACTCTGCAGTGCAGTGGTGTGAGTCCCTAGAAAGGCATTTGCCAGCACAGGATGGGCTTTGAGAGAAGGCAGCCTTGCTCGCCCACAGCGACTACCCTGCGGTGGAGAGACGTCGGGCCGCAAGCGCTGCTCAGGCAGCTTGGAAGGCCGAAACAAGTCGCTCGCACACGGGCAGAAGGCGTACTTTGCCATCAGTGTCCCACTTTCAGCTTGATGACACAGCATGTTTATCTGAACTTTCTGTCTAGCTATCTAGTACAAGGGAACGAGGGCCCCCTTCTGGTAAGAAAGGTTTCCCGGTGGGGGTGCGTACGTGCAGGAGAGCGTTCCCCACGCTGTGCCAGTTTGGTACTTGGTGACTCGGGGTGGTCCCGAACGTCCAGCATTGTCCCGGGGACAGCCGTCCAGCGTTTTCTTTTTCAGGC